>NC_055963.1:34399897-34534897 GCF_018492685.1 Alosa sapidissima | reverse complement strand
GACGAGCAGCTCCTGCTCCCAGCTGGACTTGCCTGCTGATGAACTTGTGGATGATGCAAACTCACCTTTGAGATGGACGCCGTGGAGTCCTCCCAAAATATCCAAACAGCTCCACCCCGTCCTACACCTTCACAGCATCACACCGGCCAATGAGGTCGCTCCAGCTGAAGTTCCGCTGCATGCTGATTGGCTGAGGTGCCAAGGTCAGGCAGGCGGGCACGAGGGGGGGCATTAATCAGCCATGACAGGGGCAGCAGGCAGCACTGTGTGCCAACCAGGAGTCAAACACACACACACACACACACACACACACACACACACACACACACACACACACAAACACAGGCAAGGTATGGCACATGTTTAGGTATGTAGTGCATTACATTAGGTATGTAGTGTACACACACACACAGGCAAGATATGGCACATGTTTAGGTATGTAGTGCATTACATAGAGCTTTTAATGTGCTTTACATTAACAAAAGCTATGAATACTAAAAATTGTAAATCAGGTCAAGGTCAGCAGAAAAAAGGTCACGTGATGGAGAGAAAGGCTATAGTGATGGAGAGAGAGGCCATAGTTTTCAGTTAAGACTTTGGCCCCAATCCTGAGTTCTGTGCTTGTTTGTTTTAAATCCTGGGATTCCTGAAAAGGTTCAAATTGTCTATAAAGTTCCTCCCAAGTGAAAGTGACATGTTTTTGCAACCGCTGGTGTTTACATGTAAGCTGGGCAGCCTTGGCGTACTGGTTAGCGCTTCGGACTTGTAACTGGAGGGTTGCCGGTTTGAACCCCGACCAGTAGGCACGGCTGAAGTGCCCTTGAGCAAGGCACATAACCCCTCACTGCTCCCCGAGCGCCGCTGTTGTTGCAGGCAGCTCACTGTGCCGGGATTAGTATGTGCTTCACCTCACTTTGTGTTCACTGTGTGGAATGGGATAAATGCAGAGACCAAATTTCCCTCACAGGATCAAAAGAGTATATATACTGATTAGGCCTCTGATGACAATTTGTATCCCAAGCTCATATAAGACAGAAAAACAGTTCCTTGAAATCTTCTTGGACATACAGTATGGCTGTTTTTTGTAAATGTCATTTACACCAAATAACAATGTGTTGGATAATTTGATATTGTGCCTGAAGAAATAGTGGCATGCAGAGTCAGTGTGATCGGGATGGCGTTGCGGTGATGGAAATAGGAGACAGTTGTGAGGTTTCTCAAGAATAGCCAGGTTTTATTTCCACCTTAGCAGCTGAGCATGCAAGTACCAGTATGGAGAAATAGGAACAATAAAAGAAAAAACAAAACTCCAAACAATAATCTCAAATCAATCACTAAACTTCAAAAACTATATCAAAATGAACTTTGACAACCCTTTTCAATTATAGGGCAAACTGCTGCAAATCACAAAACGAGTGTTAGGCCTATAAGCAGGAGCAATCACTTGCTCACCTCAGACCATTCTACCTCCTTCTGCTCTCAACCATAGTCCCTCCAGAGAATTTAACTCTGCCGACTAAACCAATGCACAATCAATCAACTAACAAAACGCATCTTCTCTATATAAATATCCAATAATACATTCCATACCATAAAACTCACTGTTTCATAACAAGGCAATCCTATTGTATCATTTCATAACCTTAAACACATCATAGATAACCAGAACGTCCCAAACACCCCTCTTGTCCTGCACACTTGACCTCTGCTTGTGCAGTACGTCACACTCCACAAACTTATAATGTTCCTTGCAACTTTCCGTCGGGTCTTTTCTCAGTCCCCAGACCAGGAAGCGCTATTGTCCGACACAATGAAAAGTTTGCTGAATGTCCGTGTTCCCTCAACCTTCGGTTGGCCACCCTGAAAGTAAGGCTGATCATTAATATTGTCTCGTATGTGTTTGTGTTTTGCAGTTACCGTTGCAACCATGCTGGATGCCGTTCGTGTTCGTGTGTGCAAATAAAGTGTGTTTGTAAATCAAGTTGTCCGTTCTTTGTGTTTCCCGTATGAAATAAACTGTACCCGTAACAGGCAACCGCACCGTTACAGTCAGACACGGATGCATTTGGAAGACAGCATACACCTCCTTTCTCCTTCAGGATGTCTCACAGCAGAGGCACCAGGGTGTGGGATGGACACTTGTGGCCGAAGGGTGGCCGCTTCAATCCCTGACTGGTAGGAAATGTGGGTAGGGGGAGTGATTGGACATCACTCTCCCACATCTACATCCACGGATGAGGTGCCCTTGAGCAACTGCTCCCTGGGCGTCGGAGCAAGGGCTGCCCGCTGCTCCGTGTGTGCGTGCCTCTAGTGTTTGTGTGGCCCTGGTGAGCTCACTGCTCCAAGTGTGTGTGTGTGAGAGAGAGAGTGGTAATAATAAGCATGATACAAAATTTAGATTTTTACCAGTTTTGTTCTCTTTTGGTCTTTTTGTAAGAGTAGATGAATTCTGGTAATAGCCTCCTAGATTTCTGAAAGATGAAAATATTAAGTCACCAAAGATATTATATTTTTTCTGTCTCTGCCTCTGTCATTCAACACACACACACGCACGCACGCATTAACACTCTCACACAGTCTGCACGTCGAGATCTATCAGTGATGTCTTCTCAGTGCTCCTGCGTTTCTTTTGTTTGAGCTCCCAGCTTGGCTGCGCAGTCAAGAGAAGAGAGGTGCCAAAATCACATTCATTTCCATAACAAAAGACGGCAACATATGGACAGACCTCTCCACAGCCTCCATATGCTCCTCAGTCTACACATCTCCCAATTCCACTCTCTCTCTCACACACACACACACACACATACACAAACACACACAGACCCTCTTAATCTCAATATCTCTCATCAGAGTACACAGCTTCATTACTTGAGTAAAAGTACAGATACCCTTTGCTAAATTTTACTCAAGTACAAGTAAAAGTACAACAGTCAGATGTCTACTTAAGCAAAAGTACTAAAGTACTTGTTTTTAAAAGTACTTGAGTATCAAGAGTACAAGAGTAGCCTACATTTTCTAAATATTGCATTACTACTGCCACAGTGCTTACATTTATGTACAGAAATGTCCTACATGGAGTCCTACATGGAGAAAAATGTTAATGTTAATACCTTGGAGAATGTAAAATGAATTGGAAGTAAAATCAAGTCATTTTCATCTTTTTACCATGTTGTCAGGGATGGGCAGTATTTCTAATACATGTATTTAAAATACGTATTTCAAATACAAAATACTATTTTGTAATTGAAACACTTGAAGCGAAAACTATCATTAACTTGTTCAGAATATTGAAATAGTCTGGCGAGGTGGGGCCACAGGTTGGTACATTCCCGGGATGGACCTGCTGCGTCTTCATCTATTGTTTCGTCCATGGTTTCATCTCTTATCTAAATCTGACCATGGAGTTGACTTTGGCGGAAAGCTGAAGGGTGAATGCTGATAGGCTGTCCCAATCAGTGGCGCCTGCACAATCCAATCACGTTTGAGAGGGAAACAACAAATTGAGGGTTTCCGAGATTTTTCTTTTTTCCTTTTTTTTAGAAGTAGTAACGAGTACTCACGGTTATGGAAATGTAGTGAAGTAAAGAGTACAATATTTGCCTCTCAAATGTACTTGAGTAAAGTCATGAGTACTCCCCAAAAATGATACTCGAGTAAAGTACAGATCCCTGAAAATTGTACTCAAGTACTGTACTCAAGTAAATCTACTCCGTTACTGTCCGGCTCTGTCTCTCATACACCCCCTCACATACATAAATACACACACACTCTCCCTTTCTCTCACACATGCCTCTCTCTCTCTCTCTGTGTACTGTACGTGTGTGTGTCCTGTCTGTCCAGCCGCCTCCTCCAGCTCCCATCTCTCTGACTCATCAACACAAAATCTATTTTCAGCTCACTTTGCCAACACTCAACCCTCTACTCTGTCTGACTGCTGCACACACAGCACAGAGCTGCCCGATCACACCAGACTAATCCAGACAGTATCAGACTAACCCAGACCATACCAAATCAAACTAGACTAGATCATATCAGACTAAACCAGTCCATACCAGACTAAATCAGACTAATCCAGACCATAACAGACCAACTCAGACCATACCAAATCAAACTAGACTAAACTAGATCATGTCAGACTAAACCAGTCCATACCAGACTAAACCCTACTACAACAGACCAAACCTGAATAAAGCCCACTGCTAATCCCATGCTCTGGATGACTGGATCTAATAACAGGTTCCTCTTTTCTCTGACCACACCATTATTCGTTTGCAGCCTATAATCAAACCTGTATTTACATGTTTTTGATTAGAAGTAGATTGCACACTGTCTGTGGTGAATGAAAGCAAAAGGTAAAACTGCTTTGTTTGGGCGTTGATCATCTGCACCAGCATATATGTGCATATCACACTAGCAGCAGAATGGAGCCTAGACGCTGTAGTTGACAGGAGCAGTCTTTGTGCTACAGATCAGGTGAGGTATTCACCCTATACATTATATATACATATACACATTATATTTATATACATATGCACATTATATTTCTTCAAAACACCCATGCTCTCCTATTTGTTTTCAGTGGGTGCGTGATCCAACAAGCTGTTCAGAAACTCAGAAAATGGTCGCACTCCAAAAACGTTTCTTTTTGATGGTTTATTTTCACTTCATAGCAGCAGGGGTAAGAAACGTTTCGGCCTTGCGGCCTTCATCAGTGTAGCCTTGTGTTCCACATGTTCTAGCTGTGTTCTATGTATCACAGTCTTGTGTTCCACATGTTCTAGTTGTGTGTTCTATGTATCACAGCCTTGTGTTCCACATGTTCTAGCTGTGTGCTCTATGTATCACAGCCTTGTGTTCCACATGTTCTAGCTATGTGCTCTATGTATCACAGCCTTGTGTTCCACATGTTCTAGCCTCTGTGTTCTATGTATCAAAGCCTTGCGTTCCATACATTCTAGCTGTGTGTTATGTTAACGCCTTGTGCATTCCATGCATTACAGGTATGTGTTCAAAATGTTCTAGCTGTGTGCTCCATACAGTACAGGTGTGTGCTGTATATAGGAGCCGTATTTTCCATACATTAGACTCCCCCCACCCCCCTGTTGAAGCCATCAGCGTGTGTGTGTGTGTGTGTGTGTGTGTGTGTGTGGGGGGGGGGGGGGGTGGCTCCGTGGGTTGATGTGTCCGTGCTGAGAGGGCTGAAGCATCTGTTCCCATGCTATTAAGCCATTCCTGATCATTAAACTTTAATGGAACATTGATTTTATGCTGGATCCTCGTCTCCTCACAAAGCGCCACAGAATCTAGAACTAAATAAAAATGAGTCATAGCTGCGGCCGCCACCACACACTTCCTGGGAATACACAGGACAGGGGAGTGTGTGTGAGTGTGTGTGTGTGTGTGTGTGTGTGTGTGTGTGTGTGAGTGTGTGTGTGTGTGTGTGTGTCCTTCAATGTCCTCTAAAGGGGAGAGAGGGACTAATGAACCTCTGAAAAAATATCAACAGACACACACTCTCACCTCTCTCTCTCTCTCTCACACACACACACACACACACACACACACACACACACACACAAACACACCTCTTTCTCTATTTCTACTTCTCAGACACAGACACCTCTTTCTCCACTCCTCTGACACACACTCCTCTCATCCTCTCTCTCTGCACTTTTCTCGTCAAGGGTGCCTGTCACACTGCTTCCTGTTCATTAACAGCATTTTAGCTGATGTCATCTTGGATGATCTTTCAGGCTGTAGGTGTTTCAGATTTCATGCAAAGTCTGTGTGTGTGTGTGTGTGTGTGTGTGTGTGTGTGTGTGTGTGTGTGTGTGTGTGTCTATATATATTATACTGCTTATGCACCACCTGTCCATACTGTGTATGTTACATTGCACTTTTCTGCTTTTTTACATTTCTGGTTAGACGCAAACTGCATTTTGTTGTCTCTGTACTTGTACTATGCACAATAACAATAAAGTTGAATCTTATCTAAACAAATAAGTGTATAAGAAAAAAGAAACGATGTGTTATAAACAGTGTTAGGCAAGTTACTTCAAAAGCGTAATGCATTATTTATTACTTGTTACTGTCATCTCAAAGTAATTTGTTACATTACGATATTACTGTCTTTGAATTGTAAGGCATTACACTACGTTTACATTACTTTCACCAAAATAACAGGAAATATGGATTTGGTGTTCTCAATAGATCTTCATGTGTTCAATGCAGCTCATACCACGGCATGAGGTGATCTGGTATGGCATAATGACTGAGCTAGGCTTAAGGCTAACAAAAGAACAATATAATGGTTGCAGTTATGGCTCATGGGACAATGTAGGCCCCAAAGGCCAAAGGTCACTCACAACTTAAAGCAACACCAAAGAACTTTTCCTCTGTCGCACGCACGCTATTTGTTTATCCAGCAACGGCTTTGCAAATAACGATGTCCATAGACAAGGTTGAATATGTTGCATGATTTTATGAAAGTACGATGTATTGCGACATCATGCAAGTCAAATTTGTAGTTTCTTATGTCTCATTCCATCGAACTACAAACCCGCTACCCGATCTGGCAAACTTACATAGTGCGGTTATAGCCGATAGAGGGCCGAATGCAGAAGTGCCGTTCACCCTGTTACGAGTTGATGAACCACGGAAACAATTTTGAAAACATTTTAAGGTACAAAAAACTCTTTTGTGTTGCTTTAATATAGTAAAATATAGCCATAGTGAAATTGTATGTTCACTTTAAATGGTTCTCATCATTGCTGGTTGCCTTTCCTTCCACTTACAGTGGTGTAGACTTAATGCAAATAGTTTGAGAATAATGGCTGCGATCTTTGTAAAAGCAACATTTTAGTTATTCTCACTGCTTGAAATGAGAAGTATAGCCTAACCATGTTAGATCTGTTGCATGAATGGCAGAGATACACTGAAATTCCCTTTTTACAGTCATCTAAACAAGGCAATCAAATTCCAGGACCAGCATAGATGACTTTTTTTAATTCTTGGATAATCTTCTCTGGTGCCAATTGAGCATTTCTCAATTTTGGATTAAAAAGCAAAGTAACTTCACTTACTGAGAATTGTACCGAGTAAAATATTACTGAAATTGTATTGGTAATGCCTTACATTACTGCATTTCAGCAAAAAGCAATGCATTACTGTAATTACATGACTTTTGTAATGCATTACTCCCAACACTGGTTATAAAATACCCAACGTGAGCAACAAGTGCCATTTCAAATGGACCAAATCTTCTTTTCCTAAGAAACCTTCAGACCACCCCCCACCCCCCATAATGGTCATTCTGAAGACACAAACAACAGAGATGATGCTTTCTGTTTGGAACGGACCAAGTGTCTGTTGTGTGTGTCTGTTGTGTGTTTCATGTGTGTGTGTGTGTGTGTGTGTGTGTGTGTGTGTGTGTGTGTTAGCTTTGGACAAACAGTAGTAAGTGTGGGGGGTGTGCTTAAGTGGTGTACCTCACCTTAAACACTGTATGTGTGTGCGTTTGAATGTGATTGAATGTGTGTGCGTGGTGTGTGTGTGTGTGTGTGTGTGTGTGTGTGTGTGCGTGTGTGTGTGCGTGTCCAGGCTGGTTTTACTGCCATTAGGCTGCATAAAGCATCAATTATTCAGCTCCATCTGCAATATTCAACACACTACACTTCCTGAGGCTGGGTAAGCCTGACCTGTGCTCACACACACACAAACACACACACAAGCGCACACTACACTTCATGAGGCTGAGGGAGCCTGACCTGGACTCTTGATCTCCTCCTTACACACAACACAACACAACAAGAACACACACACACACACACACTCTCTCTCTCTCTCTCTTTCTGACTTGAGAGGGATATTGGTCTTATCTCAGACTTCTCCAACTGACCTGTGGCACGTTGCCTGTTGCAGTCTAAACCTTTGGTATGCTGTGCTGGTACAGTGACTGTTTTACCAGTCATCTAAATGAGTTATGTGGTATGCATGCACAGTATCCAAAGGTATAAAGTGTACATGAGCCCTTCTTATGACCCCTCTGCACTCAGGGGGCCTTTGAGAGCTGCATTATCTGTCTGCTGGAAGAGGAAGTGAAGGGTTGGCTCTGGGGGTCAGGGTGTGTTTTCTCCTCTGACCACCAGGGGAGCTGAGGAGCAGGCTCAGGTGGAGACACATGTTGCCTACAGTGCCATCTGCTGGACAAAAGCAACCATGCAGTTGAGGTCTTGCTTCCCTAGGCGTTACAGTTTACACTCTGGCTTTGTCTTGTGTTGTCTTGAATCCACTTTTGCTTGATGCACGATGTATGTTTATGTATTTTCTATTGGCTATTGGCTTTTCATTTTAATTATATTTTAAATTCAATTCAATCTACTATTATTTTTGTATGAATTGTAAAGGAACAGATAATGTGTCCAAAAACACGTTCTTCAGTATCACCCCAACACAGTGATTGTAAAGAGTACTACGCTCTTCAGCATCACTCCAACAAAGCACCAAACACAAAGATTCACTTCACAAATATATTTCAGAAACACATATGATTGTCTCACTGTTTGCTCATGTAAATGGTAACCGGCTGGTCCATAGCTGTGCAGTATGTGCACTGGTAAATGACACCTTGAGAGTAGCGCTGGCAAGAGAGCTAGCGGCCTGGGCGCTCAGTTCGATCGGTAGCATGCTCGACCTTCGATCCGAGGTGCTGCTGTTTGGGGGTCAGCGTCCGGGCGTGTGCAAGGCTGAGCCTTCCATTTCTACACAACGCAGGTTATACTGGCTCCCATTCTTCTGTGTCTACTCCGGCAGCTTGACCCACTGCCTCACACGAACAGCATGGACACAGAAAGCCACAACACAGTTATTGGTTTAAATGCCGTCAGTTTGTATGGACACACAGTAGAAAACACATCAGACTGTGCCTAATTATGAGTTCAAAATGTATTCATACACACAGACTACGCAAAACTGACTGCTTCACTTGTGTATGTGAGCATGTGTGTGTGTGTGTGTGTGTGTGTGTATGTGTATGTGTGAAAGAGAGAGAGAGAGAGAGAAAAAAGAGAGTGTGTGTGTGTGTGTGTGCTGTCTGTGTGTGACATTCTCCGCCTCTCTGGGATGTCAGATGTGTGAGTTGCACGGACAGCCAGTCACTTCTAATTCTCGGCTCCCTTTGACAGCCCATTGGGGGCCTGGGTGATTGACAGGTCAGGCAGGAAGTAGGTGGCATTCTGGCGAAGACAGCAAAGAACAGTGATCGTCTGGGGAGGGAGGAGAGGGATTTACATCTTCATTTGTGTGTGTGTGTGTGTGAATGCGTGCATGTGTGAGTGAGTGAGAGCGTGTAAGTATATGTATCGCATGTGAGTGTGAGTGTGTTAATGTGTGTGTGTGTGAGAGAGAGATGTCTTGGGAGGGGGAGAAGTGAAGTTTTCCCCTTAGACACACTGAGCTCCATTAGCATGTAAAAGACCCCTCACCACGCAACAGAGCTTTTTGTTCTTTGTCACTTTTGTCACTTTGAAGCCCACTCTCTCTCTCTGTTGTGTATATGTATGCATGTATGTATGTGTGTGTGTGTATGTGTGTGTGTGTGTGTGTCTGTGAATGTGTGTCACTTTGAAGCCCAGGAACACTGACACTCTCTCTCTGCCATGTCCTGCAGCCAATCAATATTTCATTAATTGACAGGGCTCCTAATTGACAGGTCCCTAACTGCCTTGGCTGTTCCTCTGCATGGGTAATCTCAGCGGGCGGCCCTGTGCGTTAATGCGATGGAGTAACCCGCACCTCATTGCCTGCCATCATCTCATTACTGTGCGTCCTTCAGGCAAGTGGGACGCGCTAACGCAGTAATGATCCCAGCTGACTGATCTGTCTCTCCCAAGCCACAGACTCACCTTTTCCTACACGTCCCAGTTACTGTAATGGCATGGCAATATGTGTGTGTGTGTGTACATGCATGCGTGCGTGCGTGCAGTGTTGTGCCTGAACGCGTTCATTGAACGATAGTTCATGAACTCATTCATATTTTGGGCGAACGTGAACTGAACGTTCTGTATTACTGCCTGATGAACGTTACTGTGAACTCATTCATTCTGGTGTCTGAGAACGGCACGCTCTCTCAGTTTAACTTCGTTTAACAGGGTGCCAGATTTCTATAGAGCCTTCCAGGCGAAAACCCGGCTAAAACACAACGTAAACAGACCTTATGTAGCAGAAAAAAACACCCAATCTGGCAACACCAGCCACCAGGGTCATATCGCCGCATGCGCCATCAAAACAAAAAGCAGCATGGAGGCGACAGCAGCATGTAGGCGAGAAAGCAGCAAGGAGGCGTCCTATGATCATTTAAACAAGTTTTATGACAAGGTCGGTGAGGATGGGAAAAATCTTACATTTCTGTGCAAACTTTGCCCGCCGGCTTTCAAAAACAAAATCTGCACTTTTTAGTATGTACTGAAATGGAAAAGTATTAACAGAGCCCAACTACGGAGAGCCTGGCCACTCCGTATTAAGTCCCATTGTACCGAATTTTGGTTGCAGTTCCACCAGAGTTCCACTGTGTTGCCCATAACACGCTAGCATTGTGCTAATGAATGACGTCATTGACACGTTTGAAAGGCTTTTTAGAACAATTAAGTGACTTTAAAAAATATAATACTCAACCAAGTGTATTTTATTTACCTCCCCTTTCGAATACAATATTCAAATTACTTGAAAAAAAAAACATATAACCCGAGAAAAGTGGATTTTGAGGGGTACAGCTCCATAGACCTCCATGCATTCTGCACTCGTGGACGAGCGCCCTCATGTGGAACCACAGGAGGAACTGCAACCAGTTCAGAAGTTTTCAGAGAGTTCAGTGGCAGTTCTCCCCTTATTATGGTGCTTTCGAGATGTCTCGTAAATCCGCCGCCCGAGTTGGAAAGTGTAAATTACCCAGCTTTCTTGCAGCATTTTGGGCAGGCACGCCCACTTTACCTCGGAGTACTTGAGGGTACCCCGAGGTGGACGTACGACCTTACAACAAACATGGCTGCGCCCATAGTTGAGATGAGATGGCATGTATTTTTTTGGCATATGTACTGTGTTGGTCATGTTAATGTTGATGTAATGCTCTTACACACTAGATTACATTGCTGCTTCAATCCGGTCACCAATTCATGCATTGCATGGTCTTGCTGCACCTGCAATACAATGTAACAATTTGTTTTCCAGCCATTTAGCTAGAGGCTACATGTAGCACAAAACAATAACAATGACTAATGACAACAAGTGCAACGGTAACCCCCTCTGCAAGATAAATTATGCTTTAAGCATATAATCTACATATTCATGCTTTAAACATATTTTCTACATATTTATAGGCCTACGCCTATATTTTCACCTGAATACATGCAGAACTGCTAGTTTGATCAATGGTGAGGATGTGCACTCACATTTTCATTCTATATTGATCTTTGCACACAGCTTCACAAGACCTGGTTCTACATGTAGGGCTCAGTTGTGTTTCTAAGTGATATCAAGTGATCTAGAGGGCTGAAATGTGGTCAGTTCAGAGATGCTTGTAATCTGGCAGAAAGAAAAAACTATTCTAGCCTTTGTAACTCTGTGTCAGTACATCACACAGTTATTTTAACTGTTTCCTATAGGTTCTCAGCTTTCTATAGAGGTCAAACATGTGATGGTAGGCTCCAAAAGAGGTGGGAACAATGCCCTTGTAAATAGACACAGTGCAATTTCAGGCAAAACTTGAAATTTGTATTGGAATGCATGTGGTTAAAAAAATGTTTGTGGTTAATTGTGAATTAGACTAGCAGTTGTTCATCTGTTCACTGTTATTGGCAACATCAGCTGGTATCCTTTTTCAAGTTTAGGCCAAATATTTTGCTATATATGTTAATGTTTTAAATTATGTGGTGCCTGAACATCACCTGGTATCCTTTTTCAAGTTTAGGCCAAATATTTTGCCATAGGTCAATTTTTTAAATTCTATGGTGCCTGCGCATGCGCCGAGTGATCGCACTTCCGGATATGGTAACGCCGTTTTGTACATATCACTATGATGCACTTTGCGAAGAGCCTGAGAGGTGTTAAGAAGACTTTGAACATTTCTCCTTTTCAACAGTTTGTAGACTGCCACCAATTGAACATGGGCAGCCTTCCGCCCGAAAACAGGTCCATTCATTCTGATAATATTGAGGAAGTTCACAGCGTTCCAATGAATGTCATCATCCGACCCATTCCGTCGGTTTTGGACGAGAACAAAGTTCAGAGTCTCATGAACACAATACAGGTAAGTAAGTTAGTCTAGGCCACTTCCCGTGACAGTCCAGGCTACTCTAACAATGTTGCCGATTTGGCCGTAAAGATCATTTTTATAGGGTCCAATGGGTGAGCCTAACGTAAAGTCATTGTCATTGTCAACGATTAGTATCTATAGGCTAGATGACGCACATCATCGGGCTCTTCTTGCTATTGGATGTAAACATTGGATGTAAAGAGCAACATTTAAGGGTCATATAGCCGAATTGATTTAGGCTTGTTTGCAAAGTTAACTTTGACTGTCTAGTATCCTAGTTTATGATAATGTATGCCATGCTACAATGTTATAACTGTCATCTCCTGACGCGTGTTTGTGTAATTACCTCCACAGGAAACGCTGGACATGCGTACAGTTCCCCCCATTGATGTGCTGTGGATAAAGGGGGAGAGGGGAGGAAACTACTTCTACTCGTTCGGAGGATGTCACCGCTTCGCCGCCTACAAGAGGCTAAATATGGAAACTATTCCAGCAAAAATAATCAAGTCAAACATATCCGACCTGCGCACGTACTTAGGCGCGTCCACACCAAACCTGCAGTGAGGTGAACTGTGACTGTTAAACGTCTGGGTACCGAAGAAAGAGCTTGTAGTCAACACCAGGACCACGTATCATTCCACGGACATGAGCATAGACTCTACGTTTAGTAGCCTGCATATAAAAATATAATTTATTTTTCAAGAAAGGACATTATTTTCAACTGACAGTGCTGTAAAGTCAAATATCCACTAGGTGAAGATGTTACTCCACAACGTTTTCAGATGTTTGTCATGTTGTTAGGCCTACACTAATTTCCATAACTTTTAATATATTTTAAATTATAAAAAATCAGACTAAGTGCAGTTCCTTTCCTCGTGTCTTTGGCGACCACACCACACCAGCAATAAGGTATTCAGTATTGTGACATTTGTGTGACACTTGTAACATTATGACATTTGGAAGTTGCTTTTGAGGCTTAAAGAAACTTCTCCATTTTTCAAAGCATCAGCGGCCATAGCCTGTATGCATATGGACAGAGAGGTGTAGCTTGCAGTAGACACTTAAAAGCAATTCTGTGTCATTCCTTTGCCTTAAAATGATGGGTTCAATGATGGGTTCAAACTCATTTTGATGATGCACAGATTTATAATAGGCAGAATAATGCGCCTGAAACTCCTGGTATTAGCATACACTGTGTAGCTTTGTTGCTGCATACTGAACATTACCCTTTTTGCAAGTTTTCGACATAAATGGGAACTTGTGTTGCTCTCATCATCCGACCCATTCCGCAACACAAGTTCCATAAATGGGATACACGTAACACGTAATGGGATACCATAAATGGGAACTTGTGTTGTGTTGCTTTACATCACAAACCTGTTCACATCACTTACTTGTGGGGAAGCCGTGGCTTACTGGTTAGGGTTTCGGGCTTGTAACCGAAGGGTTGCCGGTTCGATCCCCAACCAGTAGGAAAAATGTGGGCGGGGGAAGTTGCTGAGCACTGCTCTCCTATGCCCACATCCACGACTGAAGTGCCCTTGAGCAAGGCACCTAACCCCTCACTGCTCCCCAAGCGCCACTGTAGCAGGCAGCTCACTGCTCCGGGTTAGTGTGTGTTTCACCTCACTCTGTGTTCACTGTGTGCTGTGTGTGTTTCACTAATTGGGATAAATGCAGAGACCAAATTTCCCTCACGGGATCAAAAGAGTATATACTTGTACTATATACTTCCATACCTCACAGTCCCTCACAAATGAGTTCCAGATTATTTGCCATATTTTAGGTAGGTTTGTTCATTTATTTTCACATACGGTATCTTGTTTCTTCTTACTCATACATTGACTTTTTTTATGTGGTAACATTTTTTTTTTAGAGCAGTTTAGCACAGTAATGAACATGTAGGCCTAAGGACACATATCGCTGTTACGTGTTTCCATATCCCTAACGCTAATGCATATCCCTAACGTGTTTCCATATCCCTAACGCTAATGGATGAAGGGGCCTACAACATGACTTGGCTGCTGCTGACTGTTGCTATGTGACCTAACCCTTTATAGTGGATTTACACTGATACAACACTTTATTGGACTGCTACAGCATTTAATAGTGGATTTGTTCCAACACAGTCCTTTATATTCGACATCGCCTGGCAGCATTTTATAGTAGACTTATACAGAACAGAAGCTATGTGAATCATGACCTAACCAAAAGCATCAGGCAGAAAGTCCCAGGTAATCCATCTGCTCCAGATCAGAGGCCTCAGATGATTTAAGGCCACAGGTGTGTTTGGGGAGACCCTGGTGGGTCCCTGGTGTCTGCTTTAGGGACAGGATATGACCGGGCCACAGGGCATGAGAACCGTGCGTCCACGCCTGTGACCCAGCCCAGAAGACGGCTATACAAATATGAAAATTATTTTAGACCAGCAAAAACGGCTCCTTCTCTTATGGGTCTGTTCTGAGCTGTGGCCCTGCTATTCTAGGACACGCTTCGAGTCTGGCCCCATTATTCCCACACACACACACACTCACACACACAAGCGCACATTCCTCTGTTAGTGAGGGGGACATTGGAAACTACTCCTATCAGATGGACAGTAGAGTAAGTGTGTGTGGTGTATAGATTCAGAATATCCCTTCATGAGATGGGCGTTAATGTGTGTGTGTGTGTGTGTGTATAGATTCAGAATATCCCTTCATGAGATTGCCGTTAATATGTGTGGGTGCGTGTATAGATTCAGAATATTCCTTCATGAGATGAGTGTGCGTGTGCAGTACTTTAGTGTATTCTCCTGAAGAGTTGTTTGTCTCTGAACACAAATTGGTTCTTTAGTGCGTTCTCCTGTAGAGTTGTTTTTGTCTGTGTTCAGTGCGGTTCTTTAGTGTGAGTTGTTTCGGTCTGAGCTCAGTGCGGTTCTTTAGTGTGTGTTGTTTCGGTCTGAGCTCAGTGCGGTCCTTTAGTGTGTGTTGTTTCGGTCTGAGCTCAGTGCGGTTCTTTAGTGTGTGTTCAGTGCGGTTCTTTAGTGTGTGTTGTTTCGGTCTGAGCTCAGTGCGGTTCTTTAGTGTGTGTTGTTTCGGTCTGAGCTCAGTGCGGTTCTTTAGTGTGAGTTGTTTCGGTCTGAGCTCAGTGCGGTTTTTTAGTGTGTGTTGTTTTGGTCTAGGCACAGTGCAGCTCCTCAGCCCTGACGGATCCCTCTCGTTAACCCCGCGTCGACCACAGCACCCCCCTGTCTTCCCGGAGACACCCGCTGGCAGGAAGGAATCTTTCCCACTGGATGGCCATTTTCCTGGTGACCTTTGACCTATGCTATGAGGGATGATGTGACCCCAGCCAGCACAGCTGAAGCAGGTCGCACCTCCGGTGTGTGTGTGTCTGTGTGTGTGTCATCTATCCTCCAGTCTAAACCTGGCTCACATCTGAGCCCGAGCCCGGTCAGATGTTTTGTGGAGCAGACGAGAAGTGCACACACATACACACACACACACACACACACACATACCAAACACCAAACCAGCTGGCCATCGACACTAATGAACACAAACACTCCCTCGATCTGACCTACTGGACTACTGGATATAGCTTCAGTGTATCTGTGCTGCTGGCTATTCAATCATGAAAGTCTGAAAGCCTAGTCTAGTCTGGTGTGTTTGTGTGAATCTGGTGTGTGTCTATGTCTGGTGTGAGTCTGGTGTGTGTGTGTGTGTGTGTCTGGCCTGAGTCTGGTGTGTGTGTGTGTGTGTGTGTGTGTGTGTGTGTGTCTGGTATGATGAGTCTGGTGTGTGTGTGTGTGTGTGTGTCTGGCATGAGTCTGGTGTGTGTGTGTGTGTGTGTCTGGTATGTGAGTGTGTGTGTCTGTACCAGTGCTGCTCCATGAAACAGTGTGCTGTTCTCTGACCTTGAGCTGTGCAGTAAACACATCCTAGAGTTGTACACATACACACACACACACACACACACACACACACACACACTCAGACAGACAGACGTTCACACACTCGGCCCCCAGCCGACAGCACAAAGAGCTGGGGCAGGTAACGGCAATGGCACCCAGGGGCCCGCACTGAGATTAGAGCGTGTTCCGCAGTTTTCCGGTTCCTCTGCTGCTCGGGGGGTTGAGACTGAGGCAGAGATTAGAGAACGCGTTCCGCAGCCTTCCGGTTCTCCCGTGGCACTTTGAAGAGTGGAGAAGAGGGGAAGCCCATTGAGGAGGAGGAGAATCCGAGCGTGTGATTACTGACGGAGAGAAGGAGGGGGGGGGGGGGGGTTGCTGGAGGGAGAAACCTGTGTGTGTGTGTCTGTGTTTGTGTGTGTGTGTATAGTGTGTGTGTGTGTGTGTGTGTGTGTGTGTGTGTGAGACTGTGAGTGTGACTATGATTGTGAGTGTGACTGTGAGTGTTCACGCAGTGCACATGCCTGTGTACATGTGTGTGTTTGTGTGAGTGTACATGTGAACGTGTGTGTGTGTGTGTGTTTCTCACAGTATTGGGGTTTCGTGTGTCAAGGGCCCTTTGAGGATTCGGTTACTTCCAGACGGAGAGCAACAGGAAGTCTCCTCACAAGCGACGATCCAGCGCAGACATTTACTGCCCTTAAGGAGGGGCTTCACATACATACACACACACACGCACTATACACACACTACACACACACACACACACACACACACACACACACACACACACACACACACACACACACACACACACACACACACACACAGGCTGCACCTGCTGATAGTAAGGAAGTTGAAGCGCGGAGGGTCTGCTGATCTGCTTTCTTCTCCTCCTATTCCTCCTTTCTTCTCCTGTTCCTCCTTTCTTCTCCTCCTATTCCTCCTTTCTTCTCCTGTTCCTCCTTTCTTCTCCTCCTATTCCTCCTTTCTTCTCCTGTTCCTCCTTTCTTCTCCTATTCCTCCTTTCTTCTCCTCATATTCCTCCTTTCTTCTCCTGTTCCTCCTTTCTTCTCCTCCTATTCCTCCTTTCTTCTCCTGTTCCTCCTTTCTTCTCCTCCTATTCCTCCTTTCTTCTCCTGTTCCTCCTTTCTTCTCCTATTCCTCCTTTCTTCTCCTGTTCCTCCTTTCTTCTCCTCCTATTCCTCCTTTCTTCTCCTGTTCCTCCTTTCTTCTCCTCCTATTCCTCCTTTCTTCTCCTCCTATTCCTCCTTTCTTCTCCTGTTCCTCCTTTCTTCTCCTCCTATTCCTCCTTTCTTCTCCTCCTATTCCTCCTTTCTTCTCCTCCCATTCCTCCTTTCTCCTGGAACGGAGGGATCTGAGGGGAAGATAAAACAAGAAGAAAAGGGTTCTGGTGTGTGTGTGTGTGTGTGTGTGTGTGTGTGTGTGTCTGTGTGTGCGTGCGTGCGTGCATGTGTGTGTGTGCGTGTGTGTGTGGTAAGCCTGTCTAGATACTCGGCCAATCCATCATGCTTCTCTCCATCTGTTACTGTCTGTGAGTCTCTCTCTCTCCCTGGAGAGAACGTTCCAGAGGAACGGTAGGAGGCTGTGGGTTGATGTTACATGCTGCTCCCCAATGGTCCTGATGATGTCTGATGACCCTGATGATGTCAGAAGATACCCAATGTTCCTCAAGATGCCCAATGTTCCTCATGATGGCTGATGTTCTTCATGATGGCTGATGTTCCTCATGATGGCTGATGTTCCTCATGATGGCTGATGTTCCTCAAGATGCCCATTGTTCCTCATGATGCCCAATGTTCCTCATGATGGCTGATGTTCCTCATAATGGCTGATGTTCCTTATGATGGTTGATGTTCCTCATAATGGCTGATGTTCCTCATGATGGCTGATGTTCCTCATGATGCCGATCTATTAAATAAAATCAGAAATTATTAAAAATCAGAAATTTAATTTGCTTCTGCCTATCAACTCCTCAACACAATAGCCCATTTATTATTTCATTTAGTTTGTCGCATATTCTGAGACCCAGCAACGAGGCCTAACATTTATTTTAATTAGCTGCACTTGATGGATCTGTATGTATTATCGAGGCCTTGGTATTTTAATGTATATGTCTGTGGATAAACACTGGGAAATAAATAGGCTACTCTCTTTTTGAAAGTTCAGTTAAGATTTAAAGCATAGACTACTCTTGTTGGTTTATAAAAGGCTGTTGGTCTATATAGCATCTCTGCTTCCACTCAGTTAAAGGGCAACTTGACCTGTTCCAGTGACAATGGTGACGTTCCCCGCTCCCCCTAGCGTCCCCAGGCGGAAAACCAACCTTGCAACATTGGGACTATCGTCCCGCTAAGAGAAGTGAGAAACAAGAAACTTGTTTTAAATCGTGTTTCTTACCTTGTAACATCCACATTGTTCTGCCGAACATAACCGTTTCAACTGCGGAACTACACAATGCACAACTTCTCCAACAGGGGGAAATATAGCTAACCCTACCCAGGGGGGCTTTAAGCAGTATCCCCAAACACTGACTTTTCAAAAGACCGTACCTACACTAATATGGCAGCTGAATCTCACACCAGTGTGTGTGTGTGCCTGCCTGCAGCTGTCTGTATGTGTTTCTGTATGTGTATGTGTGGCCATGGAGGTCCTGGTCTCTCTCTGTCTCTCCCTTTCTTTCTGTGTGTGTGTCGGTGTGTTCGTTTGTGTGTGTGTGTTTCTGTGTGTGTGTGTGCATGTGCATCTGTGTGTGTGTGTGCGTCTGTGTGTGTGTGTCAGGAGCAGAATCCCCATGCTGAATGAGGATCAGAGCGGAGATCAGATGGAGACACACACAAGAGAAAGGAAACGCTCAGACAATCCCCTTAAACAATCCCGCACACACACACACACACACACAAACAATCCCCTCCAAGCCCCCACCTGGCCTCAACACCCCCCCTCTCTCTATCCCCCCATTTGTCTTTCTAGCCCACCTCTCCTGTCTTCCTCCCTCTCTCTCTCTATCCCTCACCTCTCTCCCTTCATCCTGATTGTTTTCCTGTTGGTGCCTATAGCTCCTCTGGGCCCTCTGTCTGAGGCTGGTTTCCATTGGGACTTTGTCTTGCTCTCTCTCTCTCACACTCTCTTTCTGTGGGTGTGTGTTTTTATGTATGCGTATATATCTGTGTATACATGTTATACATCTTTCTCTGTGTGTGTGTGTGTTTGTGTATTTGTGTATGTGTGTCTGTGAGCCTCTCTCTGTGTGTGTGTGTAGGGGGTAGCCTCACTCATCCTGATCTGACATGCTCCTCTAGAGATTTTGTCCGGAATTCCAGCAGACCGCCAACCGTCACTGCCGTATAATGCACGCCAGATCACCCATCCCCCACACACTCACATGCACACACACACACTCACACACTGATAGAGTATCTGCATCAGTTTAACAGACACGTGAGTCTGGAGCCCAACACACCCTGCTGTGCTCTCTTTAGAACAGCCATCCTATTTTATTCTCTCTCTCTCTCTCTCTCTCTCTCTCTCTCTCTCTATAATATTCAACTGAAAGGTGTGTGTGGATTATTTCTGAAGTGTGTGTGTGTGTGTGCTTAGGTGGTGTGGTGAGCAGTGTATGGGATGGGTCTGAGGAGTGTTGTGATTAGCAAGGAGGCTAAAAGCCACCACTGCTAGCGTCTGCTAGCATCCCTAACATGTCCGAGGGGAGGGACACTCTAGTGCAGGGGTGGCCAACCTGCGGCTCTTTGCCTCCTCCCGTGCGGCTCGCGGCTGCTCAACTGATGTCCTCACATCTCCTTGGATTTAGCCTATATTTCTGGTAAATGAAAATGCTTTTCATAAGTTGATAGTAATGCCAATAGTTAGGCTGCAATGTTTAAATTAAAATAATTTTACCGTCATGTTATGAATAGGAATATAGCCCAAAAAGAAGCAGACACATTTGTTTCTTTAGCCAAGTGTAATGCTACTGTTGCAATCATGAAAACCCTGACGCTAAGTATAAATAGAAAGAGGAACACAGACATTCAAAAGGAGGATTAATCTTTTTTGTACGCTAGCATAACCCTTCTGGTTGATATGTCAATGTAACCAAAATAACACAGTTAAAAAACGTGTTCTACACGTTAGTTTGGTACTTGGTATGCCAGACTTAACTGATGCATAAAGCTTCAAACCTGAACATTTCCCAAAGGCACTGACCTTTGCAAGTAGGCTACAACGTAAAGGTAGGCTATATAGACGTCAGTCAGAGAAGCAGACTTGTTTGTCTTTTTGTGTATTTTCTTTCACTTGACGGAACATTTGACGGTCACATTGTCATCATATCAGTTGTTGCATTGGAGCATTTCTCATGCTAATAAGTCATTTAGTGAGGGGAAATTTGTGATGTGTGTCAGATATCTTTGTTGCTTGCTACTCATTCCTGAAAACAATCATTTGTAGCATCTGCCAAGTGTCTCACTTAAAATGAAAAAGAGAAGATCTATTTAAACTGTAGGCCTAAGTCGCTGTTGTAGTGTGGGCATCTTTTTTTGTTGTGCGGCTCTTTTGAGTTGTGTGGAATTTTTTTTTGGCTCTTCATGCTGGATTGGTTAGCCACCCCTGCTCTAGCGTCTGTCACCTACACATCTCCTAACATGTCCGACGGGAGGGACACTCTAGCGTCTGTCACCAACACATCTCTTACAGCGTCAGATGGACGAGGTACTCACTACACAACTGCACTGGTGACTGTTATCAGCAACACATAATGTGCTTGTGCACATGAACACACACACACACTCACACAGAGACCCTGCGGTGACCCCTTTCTGGAAGGGTCACTGACACCTGGCCTGAGAACTAGAGGCTTACACTTCCTCTACTCTCTTTCCTACTTCTACTAGCCTGGAATAACCATACGAACCTCCGGCAAGTTGTAAGTGTTCTTACCCAAACATAGAAAGTTGCTACAGTAGGTCGGTACTCGTCTATAGAGGGCCGCTCAGGCGATGGCAGAAGTGCCGTTTGTCATGTTATGAGGTTATGTGCCATCAAAATGAAATGGAAAAAAACTCTTAAGGGTGCCTTTAAAGTGTGTGTAGTTGTTTCCTTGTCTCACCTGATGTTCTCACCTGTCTCAACGTGGTCATGTGTGTTAGTTTACAATCTTGTTCTGTAGTTCAGGTGTCCTCACATCATATCTCTTTTCTGTTTGCACCTGATGTTCTATCAGTATGTTCTCTGTTGAGATACCTAATGTTCAGTGTGTCTCTGTTCAGATAGCACCTGATGTTCTAACAGTGTGTTCCCTGTTCCTTTTGCACCTGATGTTCTACCAGTGTGTGTCTGTTCTGATAGCACCTGATGATGTTCTAACAATGCATTTCTGTTCTGTTTGCCTTTGGTGCTGATGAGGAGATGGAACTGCATTAGAAGGGACAGGATCCACTCCCTCCAGCTCTCCCTCAAAGAGGACTCTACTGGGCAGAGAGATGACTTATAGCAGTGGTCCCCAAACTACGGCCCACCACCTCATTTTAGGTGGCCCCCCAAAACATGTCCGTGGTATATAGGATCCGGCCCGCACGGGAGTACGACATCGTCAAACTATAACCTCCGTAATTTCCCCCATTCATTCTCTATGGCGGGTCTTAACAGTACACATGTAATACTCTTTTTGTCCACTGGTGGTTGTTTTGGCGCTGTTTCACGTTTGCCATCGAAAACGGAATGAAATGTATAGTAGGCCTACTGTACCTGCAAACAATGTAAGAGGCCTCTGCTGACTGCATCAGTGCTCAAAGTATTCTAAAAGTTTATCAATTAATTGTTAATAACTAACTAACTTCTGGGGCGGTGGTAGTGTAGTGGTTAAGGAGCTGGGCTAGCGTGCAGTAGCCTGAAAGTTGTCGGTTCAATTCCCGGCTTCCACCGTTGTGCCCTTGAGCAAGGCACTTAACCCCAAGTTGCTCCGGGGACAATGTGATCCCTTGTAATATAGCTGACATATGTAAGTCACTTTGGTCAAGAAGTGTCTGCTAAATGTAATGTAATGTAATGTAATGTATTCAAGTCATAATTCTGGAACTTTCTGGTATAATTATTTATGACCGCCGCTAGCGAAGCAAGCGAAGCAAGCGAAGCGGTCATATAGGGATTGTCAAAGTTTTTTTTTTTTCCGTCATCTACTTCCTGAATTTTTGGTCAACGATACCCGGGACACCGAACCACCGGGGCACATGAAATTTGGTGGGTATGTAGCCCCACTAGACTTTTACGGAAAAATTTCGTTTGGTCCCCGGGGGCCACTCCCCCTCCGCGCTGAGCCCCCCGAAACCCAAAGAATGCAGTTTTTCCTAAATAACTACCTGAACCCTGGCACCGAGGATGAAGAAATTTTTATGGTATGTTGGTCTCAAGGGCCCACATCAACCTGGCCCATAATCACTCATTTGTGATTTGCACCCCCCCGGTAAAAAATGAAAATGCAATATCATTCTGCTTTAATCGCCCCTCTCTTCAGTTATGATGTTCAGAACTGCACCAAATTTTATGTGTATGATTAACCTGACATTCTCTGGGGGTATGCCAAGTTTCGTAGAATTTCAATTACAAAAGAAAGTAGCCTACTGGTGCTGAAAAGGTGAATAGATTGTAGAATAGCCAAAGAAGATGTAGCATTGTTATAAAACCCTTAAAATCTCTAAACAATCACAAGTAGGGCAGTTCATCACAGTTCATCCATTGCAACTGGATTGATGAAAGGTCACACCTGTAGGCTACATTGTATTTGGGAAAAGCAAAAGGTATCAGCATAATGTTATTTATTTATTTATTTATTTATTTATTTATTTTTATTAATAAACAAAAACATCTCTGTCAGTTCCATGCCGTTTTCAACAGTTATCAAAAACAAAGGTCGTTTTTGGATGGATGGATTTTTTTGTGAATGTTTCTTCTTCTACATAAGATTTTAGTCATCTTTAGTTCATGCTTTCAATACTTTATTGTCAATGCACAAATTAAGTAACAGTAGTCTGAAACATTATTGTTAATGCACAAATTAAGTAACAGTAGTCTGAAACGAAATGCTGTTTTACATCTAACCAGTGGTGCAAATAACTGACATGTCCAAATGGGCCTTGATGAAATGCGTCGCTAGACTGTTCATACACATTTTAACGGGCCAAAGTTGAAGAGCTGTTGTCCGTTATTGTTCGTGCAAATATAGGCTGATTCATGTTCCCTTGCATTGTGTAACTGAGGTCCATGGCTAGTCTGGCTTTCACCAGACCAAGCTCAATCTTTTAAGAAATCAAAAAATAAATAGCGGGCAGATCAGGCTGGGTTCACCCAGCCTAGTCCATAGGCGCCCGATATTGTTTAATTTTCCGATTGAGATATC
This sequence comes from Alosa sapidissima, assembly GCF_018492685.1. Lineage (NCBI taxonomy): Eukaryota > Metazoa > Chordata > Actinopteri > Clupeiformes > Clupeidae > Alosa > Alosa sapidissima. The sequence goes on along the minus strand of NC_055963.1, from coordinate 34,511,284 downwards.
CACGCTCTGGCTATTCTAAATGCAAAAATGCATCAGGGAGTTATGACAAAACTGCAACTAACAAACTAGATCCTAATAGAAAGCTGTTAGCTTCCCTAAGCTACAGTAGGTCTATAAGGTAGGCCTATTTACAACATAAATTGTCAATAGGCTATGCTGGCGACACAAATAAAATCTCCTTTGGAAACCAATGGCTTACGCCTTACAGTATCAAGCGGACTTAAACTGTCATATCGTGGCGAAAAGTTGTAATAAAATTCACGCAGCTCTATGAGTCAAGGAAAGCGCGAATGAAGTTGCCACTTCTAAATGGGACCCACTACACAGTAGCTTAAGGTGTGTTGCTAAAGCAGCCATAATGAAATGAAGGTGTCATTGTTTGGATACTTTACACACACGTGCTTTTTAATTTCACAGACTACAACTACCAAGCTGAAATCAAAGCACATCGATTCCCCTCTCACACCCTGCACGCACTTAAAATAAACAGGCGTCTCAGTCTCACGCATGTATAGGCAAAACTGTATCAGACCGGTGTAACGTTGGTAAAATCATCCATTGCACAGTCGAAAGATACAATTACAGTGCTGCTATTAATTTGCTTGGTATAACCGCATTTATAGTTTTCTACAAATGCAATCAATCAAATTGGCCTCCATCACTCAACCAACGCTAAAGGTAACATTACCTAGGTCCTTATTGATATTATAAGATTAACGTACCTGCAGTAAAAACCAAGCATGTCCGATAAACATCCTCAGATTTATTTCGGCTTCAAGAAGAAATGGGAATTACATTTCATGTGAACATCATCCTATCCTTATTAGACGTTCTCTGAGGTAAACTATAGTCCTTGTAGGAAGCGTCCATTGTTTTTCCAACCCACTTTTAACTTCCAACAAAATTACGTCTCACTGCAACGATGCGCCATCTAGTGGACAAACGACTACTTATCGCCAATACTGGAAATGCAGCCATGATGATGATGATGAATATTTATTTTGGCTTTCTTTTAATCCTACTGAATTTGTAATTATGTATTGGCCGTTCTAATACCGATAGTATGTGGGTGCCTGTGTGTGTGTGCATGTGTATATGTGTGCACCACCATCTACAGGTCAATGAGTGTACAGTCACTAAATGTACACATAACCTAATTTTTTTTAGACCCCCCTATGGATGAAATTCTACGAAACTTGGCATACCCATGCCAGGTCAATCATACACATAAAATCTGGTGCAGTTCTGAACATCTTAACTGAAGATAGGGGCGATTAACAGCTTAATTCTCAAAAAGAATTTGAAGTTTTTGCCTGAAATTGCACTGTGCCTATTTACAAGGGCATTGTTCCCACCTCTTCTGGGGCCTACCATCAAATGTTGGACCTCTATAGAAAGCTGAGAACTTCGTAGGAAACAGTCACAATAAATGTGTGATGTACTCACAAAGAGTTACAGAGGCTAGAATATAGTTTTTTCTTTCTGCCGGATTACAAGCATCTCTGAACTGACCACATTTCAGCCCTCTAGGTCTCTTGATATCCCTTAGAAACACAACTGAGCCCTAGCACCAGGTCTTGTGAAGTTGTGTGCAAAAGTAGATCAATATAGAATGAAAATATGAGTGCTTTGGACTATTATTTGCCAAGGTATGCCCATGCGTTTTGTAAAATGCCTATGGATACTCCCCATAGGACTTTTTGTTATCCAAAATGCATACTGACAATCAAATGCTTACTGCACATAAACCCCTTTGTGTAGAAGCATAATCCTGGTCTCAAATGAAAGGTAACACTTTGAGGTTTTATGCTTGTATTTGGATTATACTTCAGGGGTTCTGATATGGAATGACTACACTAAATATGGAATGATTGCAAAAATGTCTCTATTTTTGCATTTACTTTGTTGGTTCAATGAGTGTGTATAAGATAGACTATACATCTGTACAACTAATATTGGATAACACAACATGAAGATTCAATTTCTATGGATTCTTGTGAATATTTCAGCACCCAATATGTTGCATCTACTTATTGTGCTGCAGCTACACTGCAGCCAGAAGTCAGGGTAGCACCAAAAGCGGAAGGGGGGGAGGGGGGCATTTTGGATCAAATTTAATTGAGACATAATAAGATTTATCTGAGAATGTAAAGCACTATACAGATTGTACATGAAAAAAGTTGTCATTTTTGGATTCCCAAGAGTCAAAGCTTTGAAATGGTGTATAACATTACTATGCTACATAGCAATATGGTGCATACAATTGATTTAGAATGTTGGGGGGTGTGTTGCCCCCTGCAGGTAACCCCCAGAACCTAGTCAACGTCAGCTGTTTCTCAGACGTAACCCCAGGCCTAGGCAGTAAAGACCTACGATACCCCCTTGAGGTTATTGTAGATAGCAGGGACCTACTGTCGAGTGCATTCGCATGTCTTCCCTCTGCGGCGCAGATAACCAATTGCTCCTATTTTGAATATCCCCCTCGGAAGTTGATCAGGCTTCCGTGGTGGATTTATTGAGATGTTTATGAAATAAGGAGTGACTACGCCTAGGTCTCGAACAGTTGGCTAACGTGCGAAGATGTTTGACCCTAGAAGTTATCTAGAGACACAGGTTATAGGCTACTTCTTGCTCAGGTTTTATAAGGATGGAGATTTTGTTACCGTCCAGCAGTACTCAAGTCCAACTAACCCAAGTCTTAGACAGAGCAGATGAATAACCACAGAAGGAACCAGTTATCTTACCCTCCTGCTGGAATTCGTAGAAAAACCAAGAAAAGAAAAAAAGAAGAATTGGATGCCAAGGTTAAATGAGTTCTTTACTTTTCAGCACTTTGGTGATGTTACAAAATGCGGCGTAATATCCACTTGCAGGTTACAATGTTATAGAAAATATAAAAAAGAGTAATCCACAAAAGAGAGTAGGCCTACAATAAAAATAGTAAATCCACCAACGGAGAAAAAGGGTATATAAGGGAAAAAAAAGAGTAAGTCCTCAAGAAGGGGAAAAAAATCCGCTGATTATCGTTCTGCAGTCTCTTACTGTCGGAGTAGCAGTGCGATCCCGGCAACAGGTGGTGCGGAGTTACGGTCCGCGGCTTCAGCCTGGCACAACGTTCCAACACTTGGCTTCTCAACGAAGTACGGACAACGAATCCTGACAATCAAGCGTAACAGCAAAAAGCACGTAGCAGTAGAAGATAAAAAGAAGAAGCAGCCCCGATCGTTTAGTTCGACCCCTATTTATACTAGGTGGACTTAACCTCCCCCACACATTCCTGAGACAAATCAATCCTATTTTCCCACGACAGTTTAGAACCTTCTAGAAGTTCCCACGATGGCTGGGAATATTCTCACGGTAGCTGGGAAAATTCTCACGATAGCTGGGAAAATTCTCACGATAGCTAATACATTCTAGAAGTTACTGATCTCAACCTACAATTTAAGATGACACGCATTAACATACTTCTCCGGGTTACATTTCGGAGATGATACATTACATTCAGGTTTACAGATAGTTTCCAGAGGTTACACAAACAGTTTACATTCAATGGCAATTATAACCATGTGACACATTACATTTAGCAACATACACTTTTACAGTCATCAAGAGAGATCGGTTACATTCTTACAGGTTACAAACACTTATGGCATTAACTCTTCACACAATGCAATCTGAATACATTCATTTAAACAGTTTAAGGCACTTTACCCATTTCACAGTTTGAGACATACAATTCTTTACATGCATAATTCCCTAGACTTTACAAGGTCAGGCTACTAAAATACTTGTAATGATACATTTCATTCATCGCACTTTATTATTTATTATGAGGTCATTGTTTGCAGTTATGGTTCTTTTTCCATTCTTTTATTCACATTCAATAATCATCAACTATTTCTGAGGTCAGGGTGATCTGGTTTAGTAATCCTGCACATTGTTCAACATCTGCTTCAACACATTCATTCACTTCCACGCTTTCAGGTGAACTTAATTCAAGAGTAGGTTGCAAGGTCATTGGTTTAACATTACGATTCAATTCCTGGTCAGTTTCTTTCCTAATTTGTCTAATCATATTTTCTAGATCAAAGAGATTACCTTGATAGCTAGCGCTGAATCTAGCCTTTCTGCGTTTTCGCCTTGTAAGACGTATTGATTTTGTGCTATCGCTCTGGGGTCCATTTAGTAAAAGTAAAAGTACCACAATGACAACCCTACTTAAGTAAAAGTAAAAAGTACCTGCTTTTAAATGTACTTTAAGTATTAAAAGTAAAAGTATTTGCATAATGATTTATTCTCTTAATATCTATATTCTAAAACGAAAAATCAGTATGGGCTGTGGCATTTTAATTAAGCTAGTTTTAGGTTATATTCGACTAGATAGAACGAAACGAAACAAAATTTTTCCATAAAAGTCTAGTAGGGCTACATACCCACCAAATTTCATGTGCCCCGGTGGTTCGGTGTCCCGGGTATCGTTGACCAAAAATTCAGGAAGTAGATGACGGAAAAAAAACAAACAACAACAAAAAAAAACTTTGACAATCCCTATATGACCTCTTCGCTAGCGGCAGTCATAATAATTTGGCTGCACTTCCAGTATTAGCGTCACGTAGTCGTTTGTCCACTAGATGGCGCATCGTTGCAGTGAGACGTAATTTTGTTGGAAGTTAATCTAAAGTGGGTTGGAAAGACACTACGCTTCCTACAAGGACAAGACTGTACAGTAGTTTACCGCAGAGAACGTCTAATAAGGGTAGGATGATTTCTGCATGACATGCAATTCCCATTTCCTCTTGAAGCCAAAATAAATCTGAGAATGTTTATCGGACATGCTTGTTTTTTACTGCAGGTAGGCTACGTTAATCCTATCAATAGCAGGTAAAATAATGTTAATGTTACCTAGCGTGGTTGAGTGATGGAGGCCGATTTGATTATTGATGTATTTGTAGAAAACCATAAATGCGTTTATAGGCTACCAAGCAAATTGATAACAGCACTAATTGTATCTTTCGACGGTCATCTCATTTGCTTATGACCATAACCTAGGCTACTAACAGGAGCTAAGTGAGTTAGCTGCTACGTGATGGTTTTCTAATGGAAAATATATAGGCTACCTGAAAGATAACCTGTCTATGATGCATCCTAAACACATGGCACATTTCTTCAAAAAGCATCCGAGTCAACGTTCATTCCCAAACACCCATATAGGCTACTTCAATCCTCTATTTTCAAAGGTGATTCAAGTAAGGAAGAGCATGGCTCAAAGTAAAGTAGGCTAACTGAAACTACATCAATTCGTCAAAGTGAATAATTTGTGTCAACCTGCCGCAATGTAGATTTATTAACGCACCCATGATCTACATCTCCAAAATGCGTCAGCCTAATGTAGCCTAATGTAGACTACATTTAAACCAGATGTTTTAGAGCGCACGTTGAGATGTATTCAGGGCAGGGCTGTACCTACACATATTTGTTGCACGTGCTACAAAAATCATTCTTTGCGATGGATGATTTATTTAGTACCAATGTTACGGTCAGATACAGTTTTGCCTATGGCCATACCGTGAGACTGAGGCGCTTTTTGTTTGTTCGAAGTGCGTGTTTAGGGTGTGAGAGGGAAGTTGATGTGCTTTGATTCCAGCTTGGTAGTTGTAGTCTATGCGATTGAAAAACACGCGTGTGTGAAGTATCTAAACAATGATAACGCTTTAATTATGGCTGCTTTAGCCACAGACCTTGAGCTACTGTACAGTGGGGTTGGGTTCCATTTAGAAGTGTCCACTTCATTCACCCTTTCCGTGATTCACACAGCTACGTGAATGTATTAGCCTACTACTGATGTGCAAAACTATTAACTTTTCGCCAAGAGGTGGCAGTTTAAGTCCGCTTGATACTGTAAGCCATTGGTTCCCAAATGAGATTTGATTTGGGTCGCCAGCATAGCCTAGTGACAATTTGTGTTGTGTAATAGGCCTAGCATAGGGCCTACCTTATATAGCTTATAGTTTGTTAACAGCCACGGTTTGGTCCCTCTATGCATTTTTGCATTTAGAATAGCTCTGAAACCGGGGGGCGAACGTCAGCATACAGGGGGGGCGCCAGTGCCCGGATATCTCAATCGCAAAATTAAACAATATTTCTATCGGGTGCCTACCATGGACTAGGCTGGGTGAAAATCAAAAGATTGCGTCAAAAGATTGAGCTTGGTCTGGCGAAAGCCAGACTAACCATGGACCTCATAGTTGCAAAATGCAAGGGAACATAAATCAGCATATTAAATGCACAAACAGTAATGGACAGTAGCTCTTCAACTTGGCCCGTTAAATTGTGTATGAACAGTCTCGCAACGCATTTCATGAAGGCCCTTTTGGACATGTCAGTTATTTGCACCACTGGGTAAAACGGCATTTTGTTTTAGACTACTGGTATTTAATTTGTGCATTGACAATAAAGCTGAATATCATATGAACTAGATGACTAAACTTATGAATATGTAGAAGAATAAACATTCACAAAAATCTATGACATGACCTCTCTTCTTGATAGCTGTTGAAAACTGCATGGAACTGACAGTTCTACCAGAAAGACTCAGTAGACAGAATAGAATCAGTTAACAATTTAATTAGTAAAGGAACAGCTTGGATGCAAGCATGAGTCCTGAACAGGTAACAGTCTTTGGCGTAGGCCCCGTCTCGGATCCGTCCAGCGATGAGCGGATCTCGTCTCCTGCCGATGGATGAAGGCAGGGGCGGGGAGCCTACCCCCCACGACGAGACGGAGACCAACTGGTGGCGGTGGCTGAAGGAAGATGATGTGGTAGGCAGACCGTGCCCGATGGACGTGGACTGCTGGCAGAGGTGGCTGGAGGGGAGGTGGAGGGGACGTCAAAGTCAGCATACTGAGAAGCAGAAGCAGTGTTAGGTGGTACGTATTTAAAGAGCCCACTGAATTCCTATAGGCTAGCGTTGATTGAATGAGTGAATGATCAGATTGCAGGGCTTTCCCGAAAGTAGGCAAAGCTAAGATTGGCTCCGTGTAAGCATGGGAGGAGTAAGTTACACTACGAGTCTTCCTAGTAGAACTTTCGCTGAAGCTATCATGGATTGTTTTGTTTAACAATAACGTTTCAGACTACTGTTACTTAATTTGTGCATTGACAATAAAGTATTACATGAACTAAAGATGACTAAAATCTTATGTAGAAGAAGAAACATTCACAAAAAAATCCATCCATCCAAAAACGACCTTTGTTTTTGATAGCTGTTGAAAACGGCATGGAACTGACAGAGATGTTTTTGTTTATTAATAAAATAAATAAATAAATAAATAAATAAATAAATACATTATGCTGCTACCTTCTGCTTTTCCCAAATACAATGTAGCCTACAGGTGTACCTTTCATCAGTCCAGTTGCAATGGATGGACTGTGATGAACTGCCCTACTTGTGATTGTTTAGATATTTTAAAGGTTTTATAACAATGCTACAAATTTTTTGGCAAGTGCTACAAATCTATTCACCTTTGCAGCGCCAGTAGGCTACTTTGTGTGCGGCCCGCAAACACACATTCCAAACAAGCATACACAAAAGTTTCAAGAGTGGGGGATGGAGTAGAAGATGGAGACAAATTCATTAATATGAATTATTTTCGCGGAATGGATGTACAGGACTGAGCGGCGGTCATATTTTGTACCGCTATGCAGTACATCTAGTTTATATTTTTTTATTCACTCGTTCAAATATTCATACAGAGTTCACAAAGTTCTCATCAGGTGAGTGAAAGTTAGAATGGTGGTCATTTCAGATGTTTCTGCCACCACTTCATAAAACTCATAGTTTGAGAACTTTAAATTTGTAGGATATTGCTTGTTCACAACTTGAGCTGTGTATGCAAAGTTCAGAGTTCAAAATATACTTTTGGGACCTGCTTATAGTTTTGAGAATGCTATTATTAGTATTATTTCATTTGAGCTACATTTTACACTGATATGGCAAGATGGCAATATAAACACAGATAACAATGGAATTGCAATAGCCTATAGATTAAATGTAATGGAATATTCAACTAAGGTAGACTGCCTTTCTTCACAGCGCTAAGCTATTTATGGTTACTGATATACTCCGAGTCTCTGGCCCTCTCTTAGAGCCAGGCATAGTGAGCTTGCCCTCAGAAGAAAAAGTTGACTTATAGTATGCAGATCACTCATACCTACTTACTCATACTGAATATGCAGGCCTACTCACATGCAGTGTGTACTTACTCATACTGAATATGAAGGCCTACTCACATGCAGTATGTACTTGAATGTGTGTGTGTGTCTGTGTGTGTGTGTCCACACCAGCAACACTTGGGAGTAGGTGTCCATCATCGCACACGGCTCAAGGTTTTGAGCTTCTCTGTTCTCTGATAAACATGTAGCTACTGCATGTGGTTTGTGTGTTGATGGTGTTATTGGTGAGTGTGTGTGTGTGGCGGGGGGTTGGTGATTGGTGGAATGTGTGTGTGGCGGGAGGGGTTGTGTTGTTGGCTGCCCAAGAGATGCTTAGCTCTGCTGCAGACGTGTGTGTTTCTGTGTGTGTGTGTGTGTTTGTGTTTGTGTTTGTGTGTGTGTGTGTGTGTGCGTGCTCATGGCTGTGATATGATCGTCTTTGCTGCAGGCATGTGTGTGTGTTTTTTTCTATCTCCTCAAACAAGGCCTTGTTTTTTATACCACCATACAAGTGTGTGTGTTTTGTTGGTATTGCTTTACATTACATTACATTTGGCAAACGCATTTTTAGTAAAAGCAATTAACAACATGGAAAACAGTTCAAGTGCATGTGTGTGTGTTACAACTTTAACAACAGGCCTTATTTTACAACAAGAGTAATGTTTGCTGTGCTGTTGTTAGCAGTGTGTTGAGTTCAGGATCCTTTAGCTCTTTTAGCCGTGGCACAAGCAGCATGGTGTCGCTCTCTATCTGGACCTCTCTTTATCTTCTTAAGCTGTGCAGCATTGCCTTTGGTACTGATGAGGAGACATGCTTATTTCTGTATGAAGGTATATTGGGTGCAAAAGTGGCGAACACATTTAACTGCAGATTTTGCATGTGCACACTAAAGTCATAAATGTGTAACAGTAAAGTTGAAGTTGTACATATTTTTTTATATCTTGTTAACACAAAATAGGGGCTACGGGTTCACAAATCCTTTTTACAGGTGCACAAATCCTATCCTGTGAGTCACAACTTTCAAGAGTCACACACTCGACACTTTTGCTCCAATCGTTGCAGCGCAGTTGGTGCGAAACACATTTGCACATCCGTGTTTCATAATCTGAGAACATGCACAACATTCGTGCATTTGTAAACCCAAATGTGAACTAATGCATCCGAAGTTGTGCATCTGTGAAATAATTTCTCATTAATAAAATTCTACAGATCGCTTTGATTTTCTTGCACGACTACAAGTCAATTGATACAAGTGCTCGAATCTGCTTCTACGAGTGACGATACTTTTGCTCCTGGCTAGGTGATATAATAGGAGCAAAACGATATGTATGTGTGCACGTCGAGCGAATCGATCGAGAAAACAAGGCATGTGATGTTGGAGGCCTTCTTTCGTCGGTGACAGCAAAACCAAATCATCTGCAAAGAGCAAGCACTTGACTTCAGTGTCCTGCAGCATGAGTCCTGGACCTGCAGAGTTCTGCAATGTGTTTGCCAGCTCCATGGGCGGATTATGAACTTTCGGGCCCCTAGGCACAGATGTATTAAAGGAACACGCCACGAGACAGAGACTGAGTTTGCTGCTGATATTCTAGGGATAGGCTACAACATAGCCAATGTACGACTTTAGCCTTTTAATATATTTGCTGCATTGGATCAGTCTTTCTAGAACAGGCAAGGGCTTTCTAGCCTCACGTCAGCAGCGCTGCATCACCCATATAGCCTACATTAAAACAACCAGCGGATGGTGGGCGGCTGCGGTTTTGAAAATTGGTCCAAAAACTTTGGTGCTGATGGATGGCTGATGGATAAGTTTTGCTATGCAGTTATGGTTGAAATAATAGCCCATCAGCGCATCTCTAGTGTGTGTGCCTCTCTCTCGCTCAGAGGGGAGGGAGAGGCTGAGGGTCGATCCAGCATGGATTCTAAACTCTGTGGTGGATAGGATTTACAATTAGGTGTTAACAATCCTACTACGCTAGGTCGAAGTACTCCCAAGTGCTATTGCGCCACACATTGTAGTTCTCCTGTTTATTCGCTTGGAAAATCGCCACGTTTCATGTTGCGTGGCCGTAGACATTTCTATCAACTACTCGTGCAACTGTATTTAAGTCGGGAAAACATGGATGTTTTTGATTACTTCTACGGCTAGTTACGGCAAAGCCTGCTAGCATAGCAACATGCTAACACAGTCCAGCCACGCACCAGAGCGTTTGAGTGCACGTACCGACAGGGGAGAGGTATGACTCAACTCGTGAAAGTTAAGGTAAGAACATATATTACTACTGACATTGGGTGGCGTGTTCCTTTAAGAGCGAGCTGTAGTTGGCCAGCTTTACCCAACAGAGCAGTTGTTTTCAAAGTGTGGGGCGGGCCCCACTAGTGGGGAATAGGGACATGACAGGTGGGGCACGAGAAACAGGAGGGAATTTGTTTTTTGTGTCTATTTTTAATAATGCCTTTCTTTTTTGACATAAATTCAAAACAAAACAGCCACACCCAAACATAAGTGTCATAAACAGACCAACATATGAATTAAAATAACATCTTGATCCAGCGGACCGAGATGGGAAATGTAACGTGGAACCAAAATGCGAAATCAGGTGGGGCTTGAAAATTCCCCACCTCCAAAGTGGGGAATGACAGAAAAAGTTTGAGAACCACTGCAATAGAGTACTGTGCTGTCTGCACTACACACATTTTTAAACTGTTACTTTTAGTGCTATTGTTCTGGTTATTGTTATTCTGTGTTGTAAGTTTTTTTGGAGAAAAGTAAGTGTCTAATATGTAAATTTAGACAGCATGTTTCTATGGTAACACCTGGAAGTATTTATTGTGATTTCCACAGACTGCAGTAGGATCAGTGCTGTGTCTGTACAGGAGGGCCAGTCAGCCATCATCCCCTGCCTCTATGAGAAGAAACATGAAAATCATACTAAGCTCTGGTGTAAGAAAGACAATCTGTCTAAGTGTGCTGCTGGTGTGTCCATTTCTGATGGCATCACACACAGAATCTTCACTGTGAACATGATGAACATCAGACATGAAGATGCTGGTGAGTGACTATTGTTGCACTGTTAAACCCAGAACTGAGCAACCCCAAACGAAAGACTGCTCAGAAATAAAAAATATCAAAAGGTATTAAGCTATATTTCTAAATATAAAGATTTTATTTTTATCTTTCTAAACAGATAACATGGCATTAGAGCACAAAAAATAGTATAAACTGGGATACTACAAAATAGCTTATAGTAAACTTTAAAAAGCTCTCTTCACCCCATATTAAAGGTATAGGCCTATTTATGGATGTGACATACAGCCCCAAATATAAGCTTTGCATTGAATACTGACTGCATGACTGAGGCGGCTGGTTAACATACTAAGTTGTAGTGCGTATCTTAGCAACTCAGATCAGGTGTTGCCTTTTTGCCTTTTATTATGATAGGGCAGTGAAGAGGCAGACCGGAAGTGATAGATTGGGAGAGAGAGAGATGGGGTGGGATCGGGATATGACCACAGGTTGGACTCGAACCTGGGTCCCCGTGGGCACTTGGACCCGTATGGTACAAGTGCTGTAGCCTGGTGCGGTACAGCACCCCCCTAACCTGGCTGTTTTAGCAGCCGCCACAACAAGACTCTGCTCAGTCACGATGGGCTTTTGTTTTCCAGATGGTCCAATACTGTCCGTACTCAACCCCATGATAAGCGGGTATGAGAGTGGGACTGCCTCTGTCCTCTTCAAGCACCGTTTCAATGGATCCAAGAGGCAGTTCTGTCAGCTAGCAGGGGAGTGTGTGGGACGGGACATTAACTCTGCATCTTTGAATGGGATGTCAGTGACACCGAGTGATGTCCCAAACGGAGAGTTTTTTTTTTTTTTTTTTTTCTTTTTTCCCAAAATATTTTTATTAGATTTTAACTTTCATACAATTACACATTAAACACAGAAATTGAAGGACAGTACAGCAGAATAAAAATACCATACAATCCAAACATACACCAAATTAAAATAACAATAATATAACAGAAAAAACAAAACCTAAAATAAAGATAAAGATAAAAGTAAAAATAAAAAGCTTCTCAGTCGGTATTAGTATTACATCTGACATCCCATTACCTCCACCCTCTTCCAGAAAGGACAAGAATGGGTACCATATCTCCTCAAATTTGTTGCTTTTACCTTTCACTATATAAGTTATTTTTTCCATGGCCATGTTAGGTGCCATTTCTTTCAGCCAGTCATTTACATTTGGTGCTTGGATTTTTTTCCAAAATAAAGCAATTAAACGCTTCGCTTGCAACAAACACACGTCAAGGAAAACATATTCCTTTCTTCTCAATGACATTTCTAGAGGGTATAAGTGCAGAACAAATGTTTTTGCTGATAGTGTTAGATTGATACTTGTAATTTTATTGATCATATAGAAAGACATTATGTATTGATCATATAGAAAGACATTATGTATTCACACTCCCAAATACAATGATAAAAATCACCTTTGAATTTGTTGCATTTTGTACAGGTATCAGGAATATTCTTATTGTACTTGTGTAGAATAGCTGGAGTTATGCAAGTCCGCATCAACCATTTATATTGCAATAATTTCAATCTTACACTTATTGTTTGCGTTTGAGCTTCCTTACATGCCTCTGTCCAATCACCCAAACATAGATCTTCTTTTAAATCTTTCTTCCAGGCTTCTAATTTATTAACTGATGATTCTTGTGATCCTGATATTATAATTCTGTATATATGTGAAATTAAGCCTCTTGCATAGCAGTCTTTTACCATTTCTGTCTCTAAGCTGTTTAGTACTGGCATGTCTAAAGAGTTCTTTTGGGCTACAAAAATAAAGTTTCTTATTTGTAAATATTTAAAGAAATGATTTTTTGGTATATTAAATGTATTAACTATTTCCTCAAAGGACATCAGTTTGTTTGAAGAATACAAGTATTTTATGGACCTTATCCCTTTATCTGCCCAACTTTTAAACCCTGCATCCAATCTTCCCGGTTTGAAGTCTGTATTACCCCAAATGGGGCTATAACAAGACAGATTATTAGGAATTCCAAAATATTTCTTCACCACATACCATACATTAATCATATTAAGAACAATTGGGTTTGAGCATTTTTTCCTGTGATATTTAAGATTAGCTGAATATATGTACCTTTTTAAGGTCAGACCATGTGTGACTTCAACTGATTCCATATTAACCCACGATGGGGTACCTTCTGTGGAAAAATAAAACATTATAGTTCTGAGCTGAGCAGCCCAATAGTACCATTGCACATTAGGGCACTGGAGCCCCCCTCGATCATAAGGCAAGTACGAAAGTGAAAGGCGGAGTCTGGGACGCCTGTTGTTCCAAATAAAATTAGTGAATAACTTATAAGTCTCATGAAAAGGTGCTTTGGGGGTGGTAGAGGGATATTCTGAAATAAGTACAGTAATTTGGGCAGAATATTAATTTTTAAAACATTTATGCGACCAATTAAGGATATGGGTAGTAATGTCCAACTATCAATAGAATTAGATATTTTTTCAAATAGTGGTTCATAATTTACAGAAACTATGTTCTCAAGTTTAGGTACAATTCGTATTCCCAGATATGTAAAAGTAATGTAATGTAATGTAATGTAAAAAAAGTATCAGTTAAATGAAACATTGTAGGATTTTTCTGGTATTGTACTCTATCATTATTGTCTAGTAGCATTAACATACTTTTTGAGTGATTTACTTTGTATCCTGATATCTTCCCAAATAAAAAAGTTCTAAAAGAGCCGGTATAGAATGACTAAGATTTTTGAGAAAGAGGAGAACATCATCGGCAAATAAAGCAATTTTGTGTTCCATCTGATCAACTTTAACTCCAGCAATGACCATATTTTTTCTAACTGCAATGGCAAAGGGTTCTATGGAAATGACAAAGAGGAGAGGAGAGAGAGGCGATCCCTGCTGACATCCCCTTGATATATTAAAGGGTTTCGACACTGTATTGTTCGTAAGCACCTCTGCTACTAGGTCATTACAGAGAATCTTAACCCATTTGCAAAATTTCTCCCCAAAGCCAAATTTAACCATTAGATCAAATAGATAGGGCCACGTTACACGGTCGAAGGCCTTCTCTGCGTCTAGCGACAAGACAGCAGTGTCTTGCGCATTCCGCTGGTTATGAAGGATGTTGAGAAGCCTTCTTACGTTATGAAATCCTTGTCTGTTTTGTATAAAACCATTTTGGTCCTCTCCTATTAAATTAGGTAATACTGCTTCCAATCTTCGTGCCAACACTTTACATAATATTTTAGTATCTGAATTAAAAAGACTTATTGGGCGCATGTTTTCACATTTTGTATTGCTTTTTCCTGGTTTTGGTAACAGCGTGATTAGTGCTCGTCTCATTGATGCTGGAAGAAGGCCCGATTCAAATGCCTCTACTACCATATCTAAAAAGGGACTTATCAATTTGTTTTTAAATTTCTTATATATGTCTATGGGAAGGCCATCTGGACCTGGCGTCTTTCCTGATGACATTGCATCAATAGCTAATGATATCTCTTCTACACTAATCCCCTCTTCAAGATTCAGCTGATCTTCCTCTGAAATCTGAGGCAAATCAAGGTCATCTATAAATTGTGTTCGTAGCTCATCGTTAGGAGAGATATCTGGGCCCACTTCCCCGATAACGACGGAGACACGCTCTTAAGAGGGTTTTCTACGATTCATCTTACGATCGTTCGTTTGGTTTTTCCGACTGTTTCCCGAACATGCTCGTAGCGTGAACGCGCATGCACTGCTCTTAAGATGCTCTTAAGGGGAGCTGTCCACGTTAATAGTTCTGAAATATCCTCTGATTTGACGGTGATGTCAGGTGACTGCACGTCACAGCTATAGGCCTACCATTTAAACTTCGGATCTACACATTAATTCACATCAATACGAAAATAGAAACACTTTGACATCTGCATGTAAGCATCCCAAGTAGGTTATATACCACACAGAGACATAAATAATTGTAATTATTTTAAGATTAGATTGTTGCACCATGCAATCATTTTTCGCGGTGCCACTTAAGAACACGTTTGAAGATAAGAAAGAAGTCGAGTAAGAAAGAGAGGAAATGTGTAGGCTTAGATTTTGATGCAGTAGGCTACAGACTAAACCACATGTTGCTTTCTCTGCTTTTTACCTCATAGGCCTAATAAAATATTCACTTAGCAAAGATAATGTCAAACTATTCTGGCAACGTCTCGTTTCATAACTTGATTGCATTTTTGTCCGCTTTTCATCACATTATTATGACCATTAAATGTAGGCTATTTTGCACGCTAAAATCTGATTCATCACAGGTAAACACAATAAAGAATGCTAACGTAAATTGGATTATGTATTCTAAGTTGTAATTCCTCTGTATGTCCTGTTGGTGACCTCAGTGAGAAGTACTGTTAAGACGCTCTTAGCCGGTAACGAGTACTCTGGAGCACTCGTAGATCTACGAGTGTTTTCACGATGCTCTTAAGCTACGATGGTTTCGGGAAACAGTCGGCAAATCTTAAGACGTTCGTAAGAGGGACTTTACGACGCTCTTAGGCTTAAGATGCTTTCGGGGAAGTGGGCCCTGGGCTATATAGATTATTATAATAGTCTCTGAAAGCTTCATTTATCTTTAATGGATCTGTAATATTTCCTGATGGTGTTTCAATTGTAACAATAGCCCGTTCCTCTTGTCTTTTTTTAATTTGCCAAGCAAGTAATTTTCCTGCTTTATCTCCATGTTCGTAGAAATTCTGTTTTAGTTTAATGATTTTTGCTGCCACTCTTACTGCTGATTTTTCGTTATATTGGGCCCTTAAAAGAAGTAATTTATCATGTTCATCTTTATTTGCTACCCTATTCTGATATATAGTCCTTTCCAATTCACTGATCTGTCTTTCCAACTGCCTTATGTCTTTCCTAGATTGTTTGGATTTTGAGCTACAAAATCCAATAATCTGACCCCTAATGTAGGCTTTGAACGCCTCCCATCTTATACAAGCGGATGTTTCAGATGTATTTATCTCAAAATAAAAGTCTATTTGTTTACCCAAAAATTCTACAAATGAAGGGTCTTGTAGCCATCCTGCCTGCAATCGCCATTTAGGAGGTGTGTTGGTCATCCTTTTATCATTATATGTTAATGATACAGCAGCATGGTCAGATATTACCACGGTATGATATGTACAATCTGTAATCTTTGCAAGCAGTGTTGCTGATACCAAAAAGTAGTCAATGTGTGAGTATGACTTATGTGTCCCAGAATAACATGAGTAAACCAAAGAACTAGGGTTAAGGTGTCTCCAAATATCCAACATGTTTAAACCTCTCATAAATTTGTTTATTATTTTCCTAGATTTAGCATGTGTAGTATCTAAGACAGTTGAGCGATCTTTCACTGGATCCAGTGTGCAGTTCATATCACCTGCCATAATATTTTGTCCTCTTAAACCTGATATTGAGAGAAACAAATCACTGAAGAAAGCAAGACTATCATCATTAGGGCCGTACACATTAATTACATTAACTTTACCTCCAAACAAAAAGCTCTCAACTATAATATATCTACCAACTGGATCTTTTGTTACTTTTTCAACTTGTAAGGGGATGGTTTTGTGAACAAGTATCATCACTCCTCTGGCATTGGAGGCATAACAACATGAAAAGACCTGACCCTGCCATCTCCTCTGTATTCTAATGGTTTCCCCTGTTGTCATGTGCGTTTCCTGCAAAAATATTATTTTTGCCTGAAGTAATTTGATTCTGTCCATTACTTGTTTCACTTTTTTAAGGCTACCCATTCCCCAACAATTCCAAGTTATGAATTTCACCTTTTCAGTTTCAGACATCAGTTTTTACTGTAATTTCTCACCTTTTGCACCTCTTTCATATCATGAGATAAACCTACCAAAGAGAAGCTAAAACTAAAAACAAAAAACACGCACAATAACACAATAAGCACCACACAAACCAAAACTCTGAAACTGAACCTTTTAAATCCCTTCACACAAATCCATCCATTACGTATCCCCCCTCCCCCCTCTGTGTTTTCTCCCTGTATGGGTACATTAGATCCACACATCTGTGAGGAGCTAACTACTGATTGGCTCTCTCAATTTACTACTTTTAACCTTTACCTTGTTGTATCATTCTACTCATATTTTCACCAAAGTGAACTTCAAATTTCACAGGCCTTAAACATGCAGATAGCCTATTTTAACTTAGCTTATCTCAATCTGAGAATAACTGAAAACCTTGTTCAGAGTAGGTACACTGTTAATCAAATTAGGCTTCAGTCTGATTATCCCTCTTTTGGATTAACACAATACAAAAAGGCTATCCATCAGACACCTTGTTGAAAAAAGATTGAAGACTGAAGAGAGAAAAAAAAAATCTGCTGATACTAGAACTAGAAAAAAATCTTCAGCTGTCTGAAGTGATTAGGATATAGTCCATCTGCAATTAACTTTTTAAACATAGGCCTACTTTAAACATATAACTGCGGTCAAAAATCAGGATATGGCAAAGTCAGTTTTAAATAACACCTCTCTTCCTCAGTTAGGCCTACCCAGTCCTTCCACTAAGTGCTCTACCTCGGCAGGAGTGTCATACAGCACGGTTTTCCCTTCGTAGGTGAGGAGCAGTCTCGCAGGAAAGACGACACGATGCTTATCGATTCCTCTCTGCCGTAGCTTCTGTCTTGTGTGTTTCCGCGGTGACGTCGGGGAAGAATCGGATTGCTTGCTCCTTATATTCTACTGTCCCTTTAGCTTAGGCCGCCCGCAAAACCTCTTCCTTCTGTCTGTAGTTGAGAAACTTCATAATGAGAGTTCTCGGGCGAATTGGCCTAGCATTGGCGTCATTCTCTGCCTGAGGCCGTAGGCCAATTCGATGTGCTCTCTACAGTGCTAGCGCGGTAGGCCTATCCTTCATCTCTAGGATTGACGGAATCCAACTTTCCAGGAACGTACACGCATCTCGTCCTTCTTCGTTCTCCGGCAAACCCACCAGCCTCACATTATTTCTCCGACTCCGATTCTCCATCTCGTCCGTTTTCTCTAGCAGCAACTTCACTTCGGATTGTAAAGTGGTAATGCGAGTTTTAAGTTGGTTTACTTCGTCCTCTGCCCCCGAAATGCGTCCTTCCGCTTCTTCAACTCTTTCGGTTATTTCTTTAACCCTTTCTAATACCCCATCTATCTTAACTGTAATTCGCTTTTCCATTCCTTTTATTGCATTCATGACATCCGAAGTGCTGGGGTTACTTGTGGAGTTATCGTCAAGAGATTCAGACTCACACTCGCCGTCCCTCACCTCCTCGTGTTCAGATTCAGAAAGCTCTCGTATTTCGGTGTCTTTTTCTTGCTCTTGCTGTTTTTGAGCAGCCGTCTTCTTCCTCCTTTGTGACATCGTCACAAATCTGTCGAAATCAGTACTAAATTTTCGATAATGAGTAGAATTTGAACGTTTTCAAGGAGTTATAATCAGGAGGGTTGGTCTATCGCAGCCTCTCAGCACCCCGCCATTACCGGAAGTCCCAAACGGAGAGTTGAAAGTGGGTCTGTCTCATTCCGCCTACTTCTACACTTCGAACACTTAGTTTTAAGTATATAGTGTAGATAACACAAAAAGTCAGTGCACTGAAGGTACCCGGATGACCCCCTAAAAACGGTCATAAAATTCAGTGTGCAACGATGGACCCTACTCGCACTAAACGGACGCCATCTTGACTACAAAGCGGAAAGGGAGGGACCAGGGACGTCGGGAAGATTTTCCAATTTTGAAAATAATGGTGGACAATTCAGCCGAGACAGCCGGAGCTGCGACACCGCAATCATATAAATGTAAGTAATGGTGGTAATACGAGGCATTGTACTGTCGTCTAATGCATCACTTACATGTCCCTCACTGACTGAAGCCGATATAATCATTTGGCGAGTTAATTAGCGTAAGTTACATGTTAATGCTACCTAGCAACCTAGCACGTTAAGCCACGTTAAGCCATCCATTGGGACGAGCACGTTTTAAATGTGAACTCTATCGTATTAATGTAAGTAACAGCAGTAATACGAAACGTTTACTGACGTATAATGTATTACTTACGTGGCCTCACAGATTGAAGCCGACATAATCATTTGGCAAGTTAACGTAACATAACGTTGTATGTTAATGCTACCTAACACGTTAATCCATCCATTGGGACGAGCATGTTATCTGTGTGAACGCTAGAAAGTTATGAAACTGGCTTCGTGACTATTTTATTGTGCTGGTGAATACAGTGTTGTGCCGTTGTAATTTTTCATATCACGTATACTATTGACGGGCAAGGTGAGTTCCTTTTGTCTCATCGAGGTATTTTGATCTGTTTTAGGGACGGACGAAGATACAAGGGAGCTTATCCCATGGCGTGCTGCCAACGCAGATTTGTTTACGGGGAGGAGAAATGCGACCCTTACTGGATTCGAGTAAGTACATTGCATTACCAGTTGTATTACGCTACGTTCTTCACTTCAAACTAACGTGATCACATATGCTCGTTGTTATTGACAGTGCTGTAGTGGAGGCTAAACACATGTAAAGCAGTCTATGCATCTCTGGCCCAACCCCAGGATAAATAATCTCCTCAAAATAAATGTTGTGATATTCTTGTTGCAAACAAAACATAAGAAATATAGTAATAATGTAGTTGCATTTCATGTGTAACATAACATATTAGGTGGGCGAACCCAGTACTCATGTCATGTTAAATGTTCTGGTAGTGGGCCTCTGTATTATTTAATGCATTGATATGATCTGCTGTTGTGTTTTTTACCAGGGAATTCATTAAGAAAAGGGGGTTGGAGGGGAGGCTGGATGCCAAAGCCATCAGGAAGCGATGGGAGAACTTGGTCCAGAAATACAAGGTTAGTACAAGGTTGTTCCATACATATCTTTTTGGAAAACTCTTTTAGGATTGTTTGGGAATCATTGTCAGTGTTTTTACCTAGGGTGATTGAGAGACTTTAAACATTTGAACGGTAGTGTATTTTTGTAAGTAAGAAATGTAAATGCATGGTTATAGTGTTTAGCATTTGATAGTGAAATAGTGCAGCTTTTTTGTTGTCGTTCCATCCACAGGCACTTAAGAACCCTCGTACTGGTGTTAGTACAGAGGGGGGTGAGGCCACCGCTGCTTCTTGGAAGTGGTACTCACTGATGGATGAGGCAATAGGGAGCAGGCCGTCTATGGAGCCGCCTGCTCTCTTTGCCTCATCCAACCCGGAAGTGGCGAGGGCCTCACCCCCTTCTGTGGTGACACCGGTGACTCCTGAGGTGTCTACCCCAAAGAGGCGCCGGGTAGATACACTGGAAATTTTGAAAGCCTTACAGGAGAATGAGAAGCAGGCTGATAAGGTGATGCAGGAGATGCAGAGAGAGCAGCGAGAGAGAGAGGAGAAGAGAGAGAGAGAGGCTGCAGAGCGCGAGGAGAGGAGGCACCAAGAGGCTGTGGAGAGGGAGGAGAGGCGGCACCGTGAGGATGTAGAGAGGGAGGAGAGGTTTTTCAGGGAGATGAGGGAGAGGGAGGACAGGAGGGAGAGGGAGATGGCTGCCAGAGAGAGAGGCGTCTGCCAGGGAGGAGCGCCTCCTGACAATTTTAGATAAATTCTCCGATAAATTGTAGAAGTGAAATAAATATTAAATAAATATGTAACAAATAATTTACACTGTGTCACTCGTTATATCACACCTTAACATCTTTTTTCCTGATTAGGTTACTCCAGACTTTCACATTGTGAATAGAAATAAACCGTGTAATTGATGCTACTGCTGCTTAGCACAAGGCTAAACTGATCATGAAATGTTCTGAAAACTTCCTAAACTTGCCTGTTTCTCAGCAACAGAATCTCCTGAGACAAAGACAAATAACAACACAAACACGACTGCTCCCAACACTGACCAACATGGAATGTATGTACAGGGCCTGCGATTGCTATAGGCGAGCTAGGCAATTGCCTAGGGCGACAAATGTGTTTGGAGCAAAGATGGCAACATTTCCGGAAAGGTACTGGCTTGATGAAATTCATTCTGGACTCTCTATCCGACCACATAAAGACCTCGGGATACTTCGGTTTGGCTTTAGGGACCCTCTACTCACTACCACCAAGTGTAATGTTGTTTGGAACTGTAGAAGAGGTATAAAAATAGCGTTTTGTAGCGGCGAAATAATATGCCCTTCTCACTTACACGCTAACGAGTTTTGACTAAAAACAGTAAAATCGAACTTTCTCAAAACACATCCGAATGACATGATTTTGATGTCAACTCAACGTATGTACTCCCAATCATCCGTAAATTGATCTAAAGTGCATTTTACTCCGGCTAATTCCTTTAACCATTTTGAATAAAATAATTAATGTGATGCATTACTTCCATCATTCATTCTTCTTGCTAAAACGAAATGTGAAAAACTATCAGCAGACATAGACGTAGCATACAGTTTGCCTAATGCCTACCAAAAAAAATAGTATAGGCTTTGTGATAACGGGCTGCTTCTCTGCAAGCTATCTGTCTGATTATTTAGGCTAAACGTGGCAAACTCAGCCTGGATTTCAGAAGATTTTAATTCATTTCATAAAACTTGATGACGATGATCGTTCGTTTGTTATACATCACAAACTCACCTTTTCCGACAACGTTGAGTCGTCTCATACGACAACCGCGACAATCTCCTTCTAGGACCGCTTATGCAGGCACAGGTCAGGTGCGTATGGCAAGCTGTTCAAGACAAAACGTCTGTCAAAATAACGCCTCCACGTGTAGATTTTTTACTTCTTCAGGAGTAAAAAATAGACGTCTGAGCGTCAGACGTCAAATTTTTATGTGTGCCACGCGCAAAAACTTTGCGTCTGACGTCAGAGGTAAAAAAATGATGTCTGGGTGATTTGCTGCAATGCCAGAGCCTTTGTGCCAGAGAAGACACAGCATTGGCTGCTGGAAACAGGAAATGCAGCTGCTATAGTTGCAGCAGAAGAAACAAGATGCCAGAGCAATGTGCAGCATATTCCTGCTCAAATCGGCGGACCATCGCAAACAGGGTTCGGGGGATTACTTTTCACAAGTAAGATTTAACATTATCGTACTATTGGTTGTATTTTGTGAATGCAATATTACCAGAGAGTTGAAAAGGAGCAAGGATCTTTGTTATTGTATGTAAATCGTAGCCAGCTAGCTAGGCTACTTGCTAGGTGTTCAGGTGTTCACCCGGCTATGAACTGAGACTTGATGAGTCATATTCCATAACACTGACTTACATTACAACTGACACAAGAATGCTATTGTAGAAATGAATCAAATATTACTAATATAACATTGGCCGGCGAATTTTACACAAGTTGCACAGACTGTAGCCTATTATCGGGCAGTTGCTACTTGTAGCTTAGCTAGTAATAAGTGTGTTGGTGGTAGCTTCACTATTTCCTGAATAAAGTAACTTTTCAATAGCTTAACTTCTTTATATGAAGTAGCTTGGCCAAACAAGCTACACTTTTGTCATGTGAAATTAGCACAATTTAAAGTAGCTTCCTATGTAGTGAACTAGCCTACTGCTGTGTTTGTGTTACTAAGCTTGCTACATTTGACTGGGGAGGTAGTTTTGTGTAGTGTTTTTCATAGCAGAGTAACTGATAGTTTCGCTCACTACAATTCAAAAGTAGCTTGCCCAACACTGTATTATTCACATGACTGATTCACAAAAATAAGATGCATCTCAAATCCCTTTTTATCCATTTATTTATTTTATATCTCCCCAGAACAACTGCCTTGCTCAAGGACTACCACAAATGAGCTGAACGGTCTCCTCACACCCCTGGAACTGAGGAAGTTGCAGCTCTACATTGCAGTACTGCAGGGCATCTGCTAGACTGTGACTGAATATTT
Source organism: Alosa sapidissima (assembly GCF_018492685.1). NCBI lineage: Eukaryota > Metazoa > Chordata > Actinopteri > Clupeiformes > Clupeidae > Alosa > Alosa sapidissima. The sequence continues at coordinate 34,488,125 of NC_055963.1, read as the reverse complement.
GATTTATGAGCTCCACCTTCATCACCTTTTTGGTATGGCAACTGCTCTGCCCATGACCGGAAAGCACTGCAGAGGGCTGCCCAACGCATCACCGGTTCCTCACTCCCCTCCATTGAGGCCATCCAGGGCAAGCGATGCTTGCGTAAGGTGTGCAGCATCATCAAAGACTGTTCTCACCCCAACCACAGACTGTTCACCCCACTCTCCTCAGGGAGGCTTTACAGGTCTCTCCGCACCTGAACCAGCAGGTTCAGAGGAAGCTTCTTTCCTGCGACTGTCACCCTACTAAACTCTAGCTCTGCATCCCGGTGACATCCAACGAACTTAAGCCCCCATCACCCCCCGCCCCCGCCTGATGCCTCCTTGTCTGTGCTTGTTGAGGTGTCCACGACCATGGTGACTCAAGGCTGCCATGGTCGTAGAGTATATACTTATACTATATACTATACGACCCTGGCAGCCTTGACAGGGACAATAAGGAGACGGACATCCCCCCGCCTCACAACTGGACTACCCTATCCCATCCATAGTGTCTATTTATTTACAAACTTATCCATAGCCATATTCTACTGCTCTTCATCCTGCACATACACTTAATTCTTAACACTATTATAATGTTACTGTTTCTGCACTACAATGGTACTGTTACCACGCTGCACATAGCTGTACATACTGTACATATCTGTTTATATGGTTTATACTAAATATCCATATTTATTCAGTTTGTCTGTAATATATTCACTGCATAATACACTGCATATATCTAATAATTTTCTTACTACTACTATAATGGTACTGCCACTACATTGCACATATCTGTACATGTTGTTTATATTACATGGCCATATTTATTCTGCTCTTCTAAGGTTACTGCTAATACACTGCACATACTTATATTTAATTTATACTACTCTAAACCACCTTCTGAAAACAACTGTACACTGTCTACACTGCACTATATCTTTTGTCTTTCTATGCACCAACTACTTTGTATGTACATGTAATGTCCTGATCAATTTTAAGATACCCAGTATCTCAGCTGACCCCATTTGAATTTTAGGCGACCCCAAGGTTGGGAATTAATGGTCTATTGCATAGCAACTCTTTCTCATTCAGATTTGTGCTGGAGATTCAAATGGAATGCTGCCAGTCAATTCATCTCAGTGATATTATGCTGTGACGTGCAAAGTGAACATAATATCTTCAAAAATTGTTGTCATGGGAGTAAATTACACATTCATGATCAGACATTTGTTGTGGTATGGCAGACATCATTTTTGCAGATTAGCAATTGCACATTAGCAGACCCACCGGCTAAACCAGTGACTACTTGAATTACTTGGCCAGCGAGCATAAATGGAGCAATCGGCAACTTTTCACAATCAGATATTTATTACAGACAATTATGCTATAATTCATAATTTCTTATTTTTATTCTTCTAATCATTCTCTCCCTTACACTCACTATCTCTTTCTCTCACTCTCTCACTCTTTCTTTTTCGCTTTCTCTCAATCTCTCTTTCTCTCAGTCGGCTTGGGGTAGATACTAATTCCAAAGATCTGACGTATGGCAACATTATGCCTGAAACTAGGAGGAAGTCCAGGAAAGCACAAGTAAGAAGTATTCATATCTTTGTATACAAAGATAAATAAACAAATAATAAATAAATAAATAAATAAATAAACACTTACATAAACACTCAATATATAAATACTGTATCATCCACAGAACACATACATACACACTCAGTAGAGCCATCGCCCATAGCTATATCGCCGATAGTAGAGCTATCGCCTATCGCTATAATACATGCATACTGAATAGACATCACCCACATAATACATACACACAGAGACACACACACACACACACACTGAATAGAGATGTATCACCTAGAGAAGAAATACTCTCTTCTGATTGCCTGGTACGATGGCTATTAATTCTGAATAATGGGACACCTATGAAGTAGATCTGGTAAAAAGGTTTAATCACCGTTCAATGATCAATATCAATATATGTCAAATATCAATGATCATTGAATGGGAACTATAACAACTGGAAGCAGGCTTCACAACAATGGAATCAACTGTAACAAACTGTCCACGCTATCACAGTCAGGACCAAAGAAGAAAGTGAACAAGTCGGCTTCTTTTTAAACTGAACCGCTTGTTTCCTTTGTGTGCTATAAAGGCATGCCTATAGTGGCAACTGGGCGATAAGCGGGATAACTTAATGGACTCGGTGGAGGATACTCCCCGACGCACCTCGCCTCGGATATGAATTGTCCATTAATTCTGTATAATGGGACCTCGGTGGCCGTTTTCCCTTATATATCACCCACAGAACACACACATACACACTCAATACAGATACTGTATATCACCAACAGACCACATACAGTACACACTCAACACAGATATATCACCCAAACATGTTCATGTTGGGGGCCCAGTTGGGAAATGTTTTTTTTTTTTTATAATATAACATTTTTAGGTAACACTTAGGTAATAACTACACACAATTGATCATTTGTTAAGCATTTGTAAACTATTAGTAAATACCATAACTGTGTGTACAAATGCTTTGCTAATGAGAAATAATGTATGAGCAATACTTTACGATGTATTGCTCACACGATGTAATGTATGTACATTACGACTTTATGATGAACAAACCATTTGCTGATAGTTTACAAATGCTTAATACATGATGAATTGTGTGTAGTTATTATAAAGTATTACCCATTTTTATAATTAATAATTTAAATGAAAAGTTTCAATGTTATTATGCTAGTTATAATGTTAGTATCTGCACACATTGACACAGCATACATTACCGGTTCACACATCAAGACTGCTGCCTGGGAGAGTATCTGGGAGAGTAGCTCCGGGCCTGTAGAGGGCACCCTGGGTGGGAGAGATGGGGGCAGGTACTAAATAGCTGGCAGAGAAGAAGAAATCATGAATGCCAGTGTATGCAACACCTGAACCTTGCCTTGTCCATTCTCTCTCATATCAAGGTTTGTGTAATTTTAATGTTGCCATCTAAGGTTGTGTTTTGAAGAGATTGCTGTTTACTTGAGTGATTTTGATATGATTTGATGTGATCTTTATTAATTAAAGCTAATGTTAATTCAAGAAAATGTTAATTCAAGCAAATGTTTGTCGTCACCATTAACCATGTAGCCATTAGCTTTTAGTGATGTTACAAGTTGATGAATTGCTTTGCAATTTGGTCAAAGGCAAGAGAATTGAAGAATGTGTGTTAGTGGATCTAATGTTGAATTTGTCTGAAGAATGAACATTGATTTGTCTGAATATTTAAGTATTTATTACTAATATATTTTAACTAATAAAGGATTACCAGTGTGCAACACCTGAACCTTGCCTTGTCCGTCCTCTCTCTTTATATGAAGGGAACGTGGTTGTGCCGCGCCCCAAACTCCACTAGACTTGGAGGCTGGTAATATTCACACAAGACCTAAACAGAGAAAATCTGTAAATCTGAAATTGCTACGTGGTTTGAGGGAATTGTTCCATGAAAGGATTGAATGAAGAATTGTCTTTCTGTATGTCTGCCTGTCTCGCTGATTCGTTTTGTCTGTCTGCCTATGTGTCTGTCTGTCTGTCTGTCTGTCTCTCTGATTCTCTCGGTCTGTCTGCCTGTCTCTCTGATTCGTTCTGTCTGTCTGTGTGTCTGCCTGTCTGTGGATTTGAGTGCTTTGTGTGTGCTGGTGATATTGCAGCGTGTCTGAGTTTAACAATGTTATGGTTGGCAGGTGAATGTGTGTGTAGCTACTGTTCTGTGATGGGCAGGTGAGTGTGTGTGTGTAGCTACTGTTCTGTGATCGGCTGTGTTACCTGGGCCAGTATTGGGGTGCCACTCCTTTTTCTTGCCTGTGTGAACCAAGTTTTGGGTCTTCTGTTTGTGTGTGTGTGAGTGTGTGTGTTCAGTATGAAGGATGTTTTGAGGCGTGAAAACCTAGCATAGCCTTCACACATTTGCACTTGTCTATTATTTGAACTCATTGGCAAAGTGAAACTAACTTCACCAAGGTGTCAGTCAACGACAAGACAGTTATATGCAGTTACTTTCACTATTGACTGACAATGGGTTACCATCGAAAACATAGGCTGAAAAAAGCAACACTTACTGTACCCTGAACAAACTGACTGAACTGAACATGACTGAACAAAACAACATTTATCCTGCAGAGGAGTTGCTTATATCTCGTGACAGTGTGTCTTCGGCTGTGCTCCATACGTGTCTCTTGCCTCTCCCCTTATCACTTTTAATCGTCATTACCAATTTGCAAATGATGGTGAATAACTACTCATCATGAGATGTACAGTATTTCGGAATATCTTTATTCTAATTATGTTTCCCATTGTAATCGTGCAATTTGTAATGTTTTGCATGGACGTGCGCTGGTGTGCGTTCATGAATGATAGAAGGATGGTGCGTGCACTATGACTGTTGACAATGCACTCTTAAAATAACATATTACAACTCGCCATAGACTTCTGACCAGGTGTACAATAGCGATTTTTAGACAATGCGCCAGGCCCCTCCCTAGGTTGTTAATTGCCACACCCCTGGGCGCATTGTTTAAAAAATAAACGTGCAAAATACCGAATTAAACTTTGCGCGGGTGGAAAACGAGTTTTACGCCATGCGCCAGTGTGCAAAATACAGCCCTTAAACTGAGTCCCGAGGGGAGAGGGGAGTACTCAGAGAAGAGAGGGTGGGATGGATCATCCAGTATCTTCAAGGCCAAATTAATGGTGTATTCATCAGAAATCTGCATGATACTTTTCACATCTGATCCAGTTATTATTTATTATCCTTATCTTTGTAATCTTATCCATCATATTCCTGTTTTGAACAGACAGACCCCCCCCCCCCCCCCCCCCAACATTGAATTGCAAAGGTCACAACACTCTGTATAAAGGTTAAATAAAACAATGTCAAAATCACTGTATCAGCCTTATAAGGCTACGCAATTTCCTTAAGAAATAAAATCTTTGTCGTGCCTTTGTGTATCTTGCTAGAGTATTTGCCCTCATTGTGAGCTTATTGTCAATGATAGTACCTAAGTACAGTACTTATACTCTTCCACCATGTCAACATCACTCCCGTGTACAGAAACTGGTTTGAGTGGGAGCCTTTTCCTAAAGTTAAGTACCATTTCTTTGGTTTTCAAAATATTTAAAATCAAGGAATTTGTCAACATCAAATCCTGTGTGTGTGTGCGTGTGTGTGTGCGTGTGCGTGCGCGTGCGTGCGTGCGTGCGTGTGTGTGTGTGTGTGTGTGTGTGTATGTAATGTGTGTGTGTGTGTGTGTGTGTGTGTGTGTGTGTGTGTGCGTGTGTGTGTGTGTGTGTGTGTATGTGTGTGTGTACCTGCTCAATCCTACCCCCCGGCTCTCCTTAGCCAGGCCCCTAAGAGCGGACTATGACCAGCGGGAGAGAGAGCATGTGTTTGAGAGAGAGAGTGAGAGAAACAAAGTGAGAGAGAGAAACAGAGAGAGAGAGTCTAGGCAGGGGCCAGCCCTGCTAAAGACATCACCACCTTACAGATGTTGGGACGCGGCACTAGAGCGGCCATCACATCGCATTAGATCCCCGTCACGGTCGCCGTTCCACCTCTTCAAGCACACATGCACACAGATCGTGTGTTTACGACTCCGCCAGCATGCGGGGGGGACTCTGGCACTGTAAAAACATAAATCTCTGTAAAAAAAAATAAAAAGCTCCTTCTGGAATACACACAATTCAGTCGAGGTTTGACAATATCTTTTACTCCAAGGCCGTAGTCATGATGTCAACATTGGGGGGGACCAAATCTGTGGTGGGGTCTGAGGGACCCCCAAACAGAATTTCAATACATTTCCTACCATGCAAAAATATTATTAAAAATCACAAACAAGTCATTAGTTAGGTCAGTCAATTATTCCAAACTTTTGACGGACACAGATGCCCCCCCCCCCCCCCCACACCGGTGAGTTTTGTGAAAAGAGAAGGGTGGAGAAGAAGCAACTTCACTGGTCCATCCTGAGTATCTTATGATAACCTCTATATTACACAGAATGTGGTTCTTTGACTTATTACTTACACCTGAAGATTATTTTAAACTAAGGCTTAGACTCATAGGTTTGGAGCCTAATAAGATTGTGTCTTTTAATTTAGATTTTATTATGCTGGCGGCTAATCACACAATTTTAACGTAGTTTGAAAGGGACAGGATTCAGGAATAGGCTACTAAGACAGGCCCCTCTTCTGTCTGACTCACCTCATGTTACCCCTGTATGCATTATAGACTGGCTTCTGACAGAAATGACGTTTTGTGCCAACGTAGAAACACTAGGCCTACTACAGCCTTTAATTGGTGAATGGAGGTGCAAATTACTTTCTTTGGTGATTGTCCGCGATTCACATTAACTGTAGGTTATCACGTATTGTAAACGTCGCCACATTTGATCACGTTTTGCCTGCATGGATGCGCGATTGAGTGCACATCTAAATAATATGCAAGATGCAACAATCATTTCTAAGAGGCCTATACACTGTAATTTCTGGCATTACTACTAGCATATGAATGCATTATTTATGTTGAAAGACGTGAAAGAAATGACACAGGCTTTCACAAATTCATCATTTAAAATAAAACGTTTCACTTTCGCTATCATTGCGAGAATAGGCTACAATATGGAAAATGTTCCCTTTCAGTTAGATCGGCTCCAAACATGTATGGGATTTCCTTAGCCTGTGCTACACCTTTCCAAGAAGTTTTGTGAAAATTGTACCGGTAGCTTTTGCGATATTGTTGACAGCCCTAGCCTACCTCACCGCAGTAGGGTGCAGTAAATGGAAGCTTTTGATAGCGCACGCCACTAACGAAAAACGGAAAATCACCAGGACAAACCACTCAGGGGTGTAGGCTACTCTGAAACCATAGGTCACTAATTTGTGCGTTATTTACGTTTGATTACATTTCAGATACGTGTTGGTTTCCTGTAGGCCTAGTATAGCGCTTTATTCTTTCTTTATTTTTCTATGTCCGAATATTGGGGGGGGGGGGGGACATTTTGGTCATATTTGAATATTGGGGGGGACACGTCCCCCTCAATGTCTATGGTGACTACGGCCCTGTTTTACTCTGAAAAGGAACAACCTGCCCTCTGGTGAACTTACAGTTGTGTATAAACCAGGGTTTCCGTTGTCCAGTAATTACCGGACATTGGCCGGAAAAAAAATGAAATGTCCGAAAAAATGTATCCCGCCCCCCTAACGCAATCTGAATTTGAGAATAAGCCTTAATATGTACCCATACAAAAATGTGATATATGGCAATATATGAACATATATGTCAAATAACAGGGACTTATAATTTTACTTTTATGGACATATATGTGATTCAAATATTTATGTCAAACATATATTCAAAGCTATATGTCCATACATGCATACAAAATATTTTAATTTCCCATATAAGATGCTATATATCTTCATATACTAGATCCAATTATTTGTTTTCCAAATATATGGAGAAGTTTATGTGTGAATATGTGACAGACTTATATGTAGTCTCTATGTATGGTGGCATACATATCCATACACTAGATTCCACTACTTATTTTCTAAATATATGGAGAACTTTATGTGTGAATATGTGGCAGACATATTTGTAGTCTCCATATATGGTAGCATACATATCCATACACTAGATTACATTACTTATTTTCCAAATGGAGAACAGTGTGAATATATTTGTTTATGTCTTGGCGTCACAGATAAGGTGTCGACTATGCTGCCTTATGTGTCAATGTTTTGTGTGGAGCGCTTTGGGTTGCACTATGTGCATGAAAAATGTGTGAGGCCAAAGCTACTTTAAATATAACGGATGCTTATCGCATCTTGATATGTGCATGCGCACACAGCAATACCCATCCCCCACCCTGGACTGACATTTGAACTCCAACCACAGTGACTTCAACCGTCACTTTTTGTCATGCATCCGACTGTGTAGCCTAAGCTGTACAAACTCTGCTGTCATCATATCCAAGGTAAGAAAGCCTTTAGTAAACGGGAATTAGTTATAAAATATTGTTTTTATAATGTAATGTTAACCAAATCTGTTTGTTAACAGTCTAACCATCATGTTAGAATTAGCTAAAGTTAATGTTATCAATTAGCTATCGATAATGTTAGCGAGCTAATATTGCTAACGTTAGCGATGTTAGCTGTTAATGTTAACTTTTCCATTAACTAACTTTACCATTAGGTGGAATATCTAGAATGGTAGTTAACATCATATCCAACAACAAGCCTGTCTGAGATGTCGTTATGAATATAAGTTTTAGTTTGAATGAAATATCAGGTGTAAGTTAGCTAACCTAGCTATAGCAGCTAACTTATATTTAAAGTGGCTGCTAATAATCATGCAGGCTAACGTGAATGTTAGTAGGCCTAAATGGATCTTTAGTTTGTGAAGGGTAGTGTTAAGCCATCCTTACAACAGAAGACTTTGAAGATTTGGGAAAGATTCTTGAAAGATAGTCTTTTGAGTAAAGCTTGAATGGGGGGCATTAGTTAAAAGACTCCAATCTTTCAAGAATCTTTCCCAAATCTTGTCAAAGTATTCTGATGTATGGATCATTAAACGTCCCACATACTCGACGCACCCGACCAGTAGCGCGACAATGTGACGTCACAGAAGCGCCGTAACCATTTATACTCGCGCGTGGTGGTCGCAACACTAGTTGCAATATTCTCCTGAACAGAGGTGTCGCTGTTGTGAAAAGACTAACATTAACTACTTACACAGCAGAAGAAGCTGCAGTAAGAAACACCAGTAGCTAGCCTCTGTGATGGTACTTCAGACTGGTTGCTACTATTCACAACTACCATCATCATTATCATGTAGTTTCCAAGGTGTGTGCACAGGTAGATAGATAGATAGATAGATAGATAGATGGATATATAGATAGGTACTTTAGTCATCCCGAGGGAAATTTTAATAATTTAAACAGTTTAGTTAGCTAGCTAGCTAGCTAGCAGCTGGCTGAGTTTGTGTAATTTCCTGAAGTGGAAAGAGATTTTGTTCAGGCCTTAATAGATATCCTTTGTTTGAAAATAAATCGTTTCTATTCTTTCCTCTTAATTCCATGTGTTGCAACTCTCACTGGTAACTTTGTTAACTTATCCAGCAAACTATTAAAAATTCACGACTGTAACAAAACACTGCAACTCGCTTGCCCTCGAACTAGTCCATCTTCCTGTTTCCGCCTTGTCGCGCTCGTCTGAAAAAAAATGAGTGGTGCGCTACCTCGCGCTACACGGCCAAAACCCTGGCGCGCCAGAGAGATCTACGTCATTTTGACGTCACATTGTCGCGCTACCGGTCGGGTGCGTCAGGTATGTAGAAGCCTTTAGGCTACATCAGAGCCATATAAAGGTAGAGTTGCGACAATGGGTGTTCAAAATTCGTTAAGGTCACGTGGTTCATGTAAACTTCAAAAAGTTCCCGGAAGTGATTGACAATGGATTAGAATGCATTAAATAAGCTACTGTTCAATGAGAGACAGAGCCACAATTTTGGGACAGACAATAAATGCATTGATATACAATATTTATAACAGTGTAATTATTGTGTAAACTGTGTAGTTATCCTACCATTACAACAATATTAAATTAAATCCCAGACCGTAGCCTGCTAAATATCGGAAGGTGACCTTTTTTTCTCGCTTTTACGTATGTTAATTTCTGTACAAAACCAAGACGAGAGATTCTTTAGAAAACGCAGTAGCACCCACCCTATGAGTGTAGCCTAGGCCTTTCTAAATTATCGTTATAAAAAAAATGACCTAGTACGTGACTCAAGAGCTGTAAACAGTGTTTTTGAGACTGCGTGTAGCCTACAAAAGCGCATGGAATTTTTAATTTTGCAACGAGAAACTGTAACACAGCTAGTCTAAGTCTAACATTAACTTGTTTGAGTTTTCTCTGGTAGTTCTTCACTGATCTGAGATAATGAGCGAACTACCTTAACTAGCTAGCGTCTCGGGAGAATAAAAAAAAAAAGTTTAAAAGTTTTCTAACATCTCTCCAGTGTAATGGTGGGCATGTTAAGTTAACCGTAGCATTACCTACACAGTAAGCCCATGGTAATGCGAAAGTGATCATAATAACATAGAACGTGATATAGTCCTTGATAAATAACCAGCTATGAATTCATAAACAACAGCATTTTGTCACCGTTTGTCATTCACCGTGCTGTGAATACAGCATTAAGATGCTAGGCTAAAGAATTGAGATTCAGAGAACTTGGTTGTGCTCATCCTGTCAGAAAATAGCAATTTGATCAGTGATCATGCATCATATCAGCGCAAGCTTGGTTTGAAACTGGTTTCTGTGGATGGGCTTACACGATCCTTCACTGGGCTAGTGCCTGCTGTGTTAATATGACCGTGCTGATGCTAAGCTGCAGCTCCTTCAAATCTATATAGGTTCTCATGCATATTAGGCTAGCTTTTGCCAATGAAAATGAATGCAACATGTAAGCAGAAATATTGTTGTGCTGAGTTCTAAGAACAGAGAGTTCAAGTTAAATGTTGTTGTGCTGAGTTCTAAGAACAGAGAGTACAAGTTAAGTGTGCAGACAGACAGGAACTGCACCCATCTCATTCATCTAGCCCGCTTCCTTACGACGAGAATCAGGCTGCACCCACTTCCTTATTTGGGTTGCCAGGTTTTAGCCTGACAAAACGGTTGAAATTGAAACTAAGTGATCGTGTATGTGTAGGGTGTATTTCATACACAATCTGGCAACCTGAATGCATCAATGATTTTAAAATGAAGTTTGATGGCGGGAGTGTGCCCGGGAGATGACCTTGAAATACGGGAGAAACACGGGAAAAACGGGGGTGTTGACAGGTATGCCCTTGAGATTTCTCCTCGGAGTTTTCCGGGAGAAATAACAAAACGGGAGTGTGCTGGGAGATGACCTTGAAATACGGGAGAAACACGGGAAAAACGGGGGTGTTGACAGGTATGCCCTGTCTGTGTGTGTGGGTGGGTGAGATAAGAGTATGTCACAATGAAGTCGCTATGCCTTGCTTTCTATTTTCTGTGTGCATCTGTACAATAAAAGACACAGCTTTTGGGCTGCAGAGTCAGAGACTGATGGTGTGAGGAATTCTTCCTTACATTAGCAGGCTCTCCTCTTGGTACCAGAGTTTGTGGGCAAAGCCATACTACGTGTTGTGGTTCTTGTATGTTGGGGTTAAATTCCCTGACAGTTACCAACAATGTTAACAACAAACTCAGCTTCACTGCTGCAAACAAAGTTGGCTATATGCTTCGCCATATAATGAACCAGCTAGCCTTGTGATAACAAAATCTTTACGTTTTGTTTAGTCCACTGAAAGTTATCCACATATCAAACGATTAAATACACAGTTATGGAGGAATTGTTTTGGGGAAGCAGTTGCACTTTTGCTGCCTTTAAGCCACTTAAATCCATAGCTATGAGCGTTACAACTTCTTCTTCTTCTGTCAGGTTTTATGGCAGTTTACAGGCAAAGTGTATTAAACATAAAACATAACATGAACATAAAAAAATGCGTTGGTCTCGAGGACTCGGTTTGAAATTACGAGTCCTTCTCCTCCCACTGTGGTCCGAGACCGAGTCAAGACCGAGTCTTTGAAGGAACAAGTCCGAGTCGAGTCCGAGAAAGCAGAAATCGGTCTCGAGACCGGACTCGAGTAGCCTACTACATCACTGGCCTTTGCTGCATATCAAATAGGAAGCGCACGCTTAAAACGTCCATGTTAAACAACGAACAAATGAGTGAGGCGGTTCAAACATGGCCAGGCCCAGGCAGACTAGCCTTAAAAGTTTTTTTCAGAGGCCAGACGCAATGGATGATAAATTGGTAACGTCTGAAGCCTCAGATGTCCGGTCAACTCCACCACCACCAGATAAAAAGCAGAAGTGTCGGGCGTATCTTTCGGAATCAGTGACATTGGAAGTGGAGTTGCGGGGGGTGCGGCCGCTCCAAGACACTCATTCTCCGTGTACACTGACTGGACATGCAAAGTGTTCTTTACCCAAAGCATACAGTAGGCCTATGCGTTCTCTGTCGACGAGACGAGATTACTGGTCCGCGGATAATTTCTGCCACAATTAAACGGTATCATTGAACCGCGGCCGAAAGAAAAAGAAACTAAACATCCCAGAATAGGAAACATTTCTTAATTTATTGTTATCAAATAAAGAGTCATAGCATTAGGGGGTATAGTGGTGTGAGCGCTCATTCTTGTGTGTGCGCATAAGTGGAGACAACGTGGGTAGCAGCAACAAACAACTTGGCCTTTTTAAAACAACGAACGAAGCGGACTCTTCTGTCCATGAAAAGATACTGGCTAGATCTTGTTTAAGTTAGGCTAATGAACATGTTGCATTCTATACAGCCTGATTATGTCATTCTTTAAGCTACATAGCCTGTCTCCAGTTTTCCTCAATTTGACTAATTAAGAAGCGATAGCCTAATAGGATATTTGACCGGCATATCATCAAAATGTCCGGTAAAAAACGAAACCTCTGCCCGTCACTTTGACCGGCACCATTTTTTTCTAGCGGAAACTCTGGTATAAACCTTAGTTCACCTAAACTTAAAAAGGCAGTTTGGTACAGCAGGTATTCCAAGTATGTGGTTTAGACCAGTGGTTCTCAAACTGTGGTACGGGTACCACTGGTGGTACGCAAATTCCTTCTAGTGGTACTCTAGGAGTCTCCAAGATTGTTTTTTTTATAAAGATCACATAATAACTTCAACATTTGATCAAAATATATAATTCAAAAGTCCTTAACCACACAATCACTGAAGTTAAATTTAAACTATTTTAGCCTATATTCATTTTTATATCAGTCAGTAGGAGCCAATAGGCTAGTTTAACTGTATGGTGCATTAGCAAATGGTTGCTAAAGCTAAACTGTGATGGCAAGCAAAGAAAAAGGAAGCAAACATTATGGATCAAAAAGATTCATGCAATCATGCCTCCAAACTGGGAGTATTACAAAGAGAAGTGTGGTGAATATGTCAAGTACCCTTGAGCAAGGCACCTTACCCCTCACTGCTCCCCGAGCGCCACTGTAGCAAGGCACACTGCTCCGGGTTAGTGTGTGCTTCACCTCACTGTGTGTTCACTAATTCACGGATAGGATAAATGCAGAGACCAAATTCCTTGTATATGCAAGTATACAGTACTTGGCCTAGAAACCTGATTTACACATTTTTTAATGTCCTAACCGGAGGTGGTGCAACACAGAGCTCTGCAGCGCGATGAGCAGAACTTTTGTCGGAGCACCCCTTTCTATTTCCTTTTTGTCACTCACGTTGTTATTTTGAAAGAGGAAAATGACGCAGCGTCAAAATATAACAGCGTGTTTAACGGATTCTGTGTGGACAGCGAGCACTCAATGCTACACCCGAGTCAGACACTGGCATGCAGTTAGGACAACACCATGCTTGGATTACCTCCGTCAGCAAAAAAAGAATACAAACAAAAACTTAAACAACAAAAAACTTTATTACAAGGAATGTCCAGGGAATAGCAGGGAAGATGGTTACTTTAGATTGTAGTGAGGATGGTACAGGAAAAGGGTGGCCTTGTGTTAAATTAGTATATATAGTATATAACCGTTAGTTAAATAAAAGCCAGAGTTTACTAGAAAAGCTGTTAGAAAAACATCCGCACAATGATGAGCAGAAATCCCCTTCCCTGGTTTTGCTGATCATGGAGAGCCAAGACTGAATAAAACAAAACAAACAAACAAACAAAAATATGACGAATTTCTCGACTTTCAAATTTGTATAAACTTTCAAACATTCCATTATGGAATAATTTGAACACTCCCGTCTGCCTCTCCAGTTTTTGATATGAGAGAGAGAATCCGATCCAAAGGCCTGGAAAGGGACCCATTTTAGGGGTGTGTAAGAGAATGCTATGAGTAACTGGTGACGCTTAAGGCCCAAAGGGAGGTGAACGCACAAACACACACAATCAAAATTTCATACACAAGCAAACGTATTCACACCCACAAATAGATAAACATAAACACACACACACAACAAAGACAATACAAATACACACACATATATACACAGACACACACACACACACACACACACAAGCCCAGGTATACAAAGACACATACATACAAAGAGACACATACACACAGACACACACAAACAAATAAACGCACGCACACACGCAAAAGCCTGTGAATACAAACAGACACACACACATTTATTTACACACACACAACCCCGTGTATACAAACAGACAAACACATACACACAGACATACACACACACACAAACAGATAAACACGCACGCACGCACGCACGCACGCACGCACGCACGCACACACACACACACACACACACACACACACACACACACACACACACACGCCTGTGTATACAAACAGACACACACATACATACACACACACACACACACATCACTCCAGAGTGACTCCCTCAGGGAGCTCCACCACCACTGGGGCACAGTCGTCAAGGTCAGCCTCAAAGTCCCAGCGGAACTTCTTGGTCAGATGAACTTTGAACTTCTCCGCCCTCTTCCGAAGCGTGCTGTCCATCCCAGGCCCAGTGGCGAACTGGAAAAAGTCCTAAAGAAGGGCCAGAGAGGGGGGAGGGGGGGGGGGGGGGGGGGGGGGGTTGCCAGGGTTTAGACACACTGATAATGAAAACAGGAAAATAATAAACCATTTGCCCAGTAAATGAACTCATGCATTTTTATCATCAAAGTTATACTGAGACACGCTTGCCAATGCAGTGCAAGACATGGATGTGGTCAATTGAAACAACACAAGGGACATCGCATTACAAGATAACTGTTTGTGGTTTGTGTCAGTATTCTTTTGCAGACATGGCCCTCTAGTGGCCATTGTGGAAACTGACCACACTAACATGGAGGCGCCAGCTTGCCATAACAACATGGATCACTACTACATCTACGTTCCTTTTTCTTGTCTCCAACACAGCTTCCATTGTCTTCTATATCGGATATCTGTGTTTTCCAGCATCTTTCAAATCATTCCACTGTATGTTGATTTTACTGATGATATCATTACTACCAGAAGTAAATCAGAACTGTACCAGTATAAGTATACAGTGCTGGCCAAAAGTATTGGTACCCATGCTAAAGTTGACTGAAAAGAAAAAAAAAATCATCTTTTGGAAATTGATCTTAATGCCTTAAGTGAAAAATGAGGAAATATCTAACCTTTAAGGACACCAATTTTCTTAGTGAATGAATAATGTATCATAAATAAATAAATGTTCTTCCTTAAAATACAGGGTGTAAAATGCATGGGTGTTATTTCAGTTAGCCTATTAGCTGGTTTGATGCTCATTGAGCTCAATGCCAATCAAACCAGCTAATAGGCTAACTGAAATAACACCCATGCCAATCTCTAGGTATGGTGAAGGGTATGTGATGATGTGGGGCTATTTTAATTCCAAAGGCCAAGGTAACTTTATCAGGATGCACAGTATTCTGGATCCATGAAAAAACTGGCCTTTAAAAATAAAAATCTGCCTGTCTCTATGGGAATTTAACATAGGGGTGAGGTGAAGCACACACTAACCCCGGCGCAGTGAGCTGCCTGCTACAACAGCGGCGCTCGGGGAGCAGTGAGGGGTAAGGTGCCTTGCTCAAGGGCACATCAGTCGTTCCTACTGGTCGGGGTTCGAACCGGCAACCCTCCGGTTACAAGTCCGAAGCGCTAACCAGTAGGCCACGGTTGCCCCATAAGTAACTGACTCAATCAAATGTGTGCAGATTGGTGTACCTGCAGGGTGGTCGTGAGGAAGTTATTCTGGGAGACAATGTCCACAAAGAAGTCTGGAGGGATCTCTCCGAGCTGGTGGTACAGCACGCTGATGAGACCCAGGAACAGCTCCTTGTGCGTGCGCATGGCCTCCTCGGAGCGGCACAGCACCGACAGCAAACTCTTCCAGTGCTCGAAAGCGTCATACACGTTCCCAAGGAGGAAGCAGGCGAAAGCAAACTGCAGCTCACCTGAGGCAGAGCACAGTGGAAGAGAGATGACATGATTAATAAGATCATCGCGGCATGGTCAAACCAAATAAATGAAGCTAGCAGCTGCGGAAAACCTCCAGCAAAGGGCCACTGTTCCTTCAGTGCTCTTTGAACACACAACACCAATGATAGATATGCCCAGGGAAGGTTCCTGTGTCTCTATAGTCATTCTAAGCAGGACAATGTCAGGACTGACTGCAGTGTAGAGGAGAGACCAAGACTCATGTCACTCACTTTTACATCATCCATCTTAGTGAATGCTTTCAAAAAGTATACAGATTAGTTTAAGTGCTGTAAAACCACATTATTTAAGTTGTGCCAATTTCTTAGCAAGAAAACAGCAGAGTAGATGACATACGAGTCTTGTTTAAGATGGAGATAGATAGATAGATAGCTAGATACATACTTTATTCATCCCGAGGGAAATTTTAGGCATCCAGTAGCTTACAACCATAACACAACATACACTATACATCTCACATACATAAAAATCGCTCACAGAAATGTAAAAATTACGGAGCATGTGAAGTGATTACCAAGGTCTGGTATGGACTGACCTGCATTGACCATGATAAGGTGCTATATGGTAGAGTGTGTGCAATGATGGTAGTGCAAAAGTGAACAGTGCAGAGGGGTATTTCACAAAGGCAGAATTAAGACATCCAAGATAAGTGATAAAGCGAGGTTTGACATAGCGTTGTCTGGTCATCCTAGCTCAACTCGTTTCACTAATGCCAATCCAGGATGAGTAGGAGCGACTATGTCAAGCCAGGTGTAAGTAATTCAGGATGTGTGCGAGTTCTCGTTTCTGCTCCAAAATAGCGTCATTTAAAATAGCGTCTCGTTTCTGCGGAAAATAGCGTCATTCACACAAAGTGAACAACCGCTTTTGATATAGACTAACAATGAAGTAAAGTTATCCTTTTTGGAATGGGGAATCATGGCTATTTCTGTAAAACAGCAGAAGTAGGCGTGGTAGACCAACTGAATGCAAATTTACGTATGCACCCACGTGTGAGTGCTTCCTTGTCTCGGCACGCAACATCAGTAAGAAAGCGCTTGCCACTGCAAAGATGCACATAGTATGATATACCTTAATATTATAGTTGAAAATACCTTCGAAAACTTGCCCCTCCACTTCCAATCAACTACAGTAGGCTATTCATCAAACGTCTATCAATAAAATAAGCAAACAATGAGTAGCCTACCTAGGCCTATGTTAATAATTATAAGGCGATCACAATTAAAACTAGACTGCATTTCCGGCGGGAACTGCGAAAGTGTGCTTGCCCTGGTCCGGTCACCAACGTGAGCAGACAGTGACATACGCTATGCTGAACCTGGCTTGATCCAAGCATTCTAACAGTGCCTTTCAGTGTTGGAGCAGTGGCAATACCTCAAAAGCTCTATTCAACTATTGCCTTGCGGGGTGAATGCAGTTCGTTGGATTTTACCTGTGGCCTGCCTTCGAATTTAGCTTCTATGACTAAAATCAAATCAATAAAATAAAACAACAGCAGTGATTGGCTGCAAAAATAAATAATGTCACGCGTCTTGCACCTCTCAAACTGGGCTATCAGGTAACCTAGAGAAAAATGTGAAATTATGAAATATGACTAAGGCATTAAAATGCTGCTTGTTTGTCAGGATACTTTTTCACTGATTTATTTAAAAAATATGAGCTATGAGTGTGAATGTTATATATTCCATCCCCTAATTCTGTTTTACTGGTTTATTTGACAAATAATCTATATAGATTTGCTCTATAAAGACCTTATGTCTGTTTGGGATTGTTTTGAGAGCCTATTGATGTATCTCAGAATAAAGGAATGTCCACAACATTAGTGATGTTTTTTTTGTGTGTGCGCATGTCTCCAATAGCCACAATAGGAATAATTTTAGCAACACCGTATTTTGTGTGGCCCAAAACGACCCAGTGGATCATGAAAATGTGCCAAAATTCACATTCCTTGCTTGTTGTTGGTACATTAATCCCATTCAGATTGCCACTTATCTGAGATGTAAGAGTTCAGTATAGGTTTAAGGTCTGGGGCAGGGATTTGACATTCTGTGACTTCTTCATTGAGGGCTTGCTTAGCAGTACTGTCCGCTTTCTCATTTCCCCTCAGACCAACATGGCCTGGGACCCAGCAAAAAACTACACTCAAGTTCTGGTTCTTTAGACGTTCTAGTTGATCAAGCTCAGCTTTGGTTGTACTTTTTGCGTGACATTAAAGCCTACTGGAAAGATTTTTAATTGCAATTTAATTGAATGCAATTTACTTTTACGATTAAATAAAATTAATTTATCCCTCTCACCCATAGTTTTCTATTTATTTACAAATGTACATAGGCCTACTGTAATTACATTTATACATAGTTATTCTACTGATCTTTATACTATTCATCCTGCACATAAACTTATTCTTACTACTCTTATAATGTTGTTTCTGCACTACAATGACACTGTTTCCACACTGCACATAGCTGTATGTTATGTACATATCTGTTATATATTTGTCATATTGAATATCCATATGTATTCTGTTTTATTATATTCTGTTAATACACTGCATATATCTATATTATTATTTCTACTATTATAATGTTACTACTACATACATTATTCTACTTATTGTATGAGATAACTGCTATATATATATATTTATATTTAATTCATATTACTCTAAACCACCTTCTGTAAATCAACTGTATACTACTGTCTACATTGCACTATATTTCTTGACCTGTCTCTGTATATTTCATCACCTTTCTATACTTTGCATCACATTGTATGCATACTGTAGCTACATGAATCACAGCTAAGATCCTTGGTTGCTATGAAGGCCAGTCGTTCTAAATGGATGGTTGAATGCTATGGCCAAAGGCCAGTTATCTCTGCCGTTGTCAAGCGGGCATATCCTAACTTTATCTTATTTTAAACATCTCTATTTTACTTAGCCTACTTCCATACAGTGACTCCTATTAAGAAGTGGCCACTTCATTCGCGCTTACCGTGATTCACGCAGCAACATTATTAAACTAGAAATGCAATTCCAAGGAATTACCAGTGCATGAAAATGCTAAAGTTGTGATGTAAAATATCATGTATAGTTAAAACAGATAATACAGAGATGGTTACTACGGTGATGCTAGGATAGACATGGTGGTTGCATAGCTTAATAAAAGTTGATAGTTTAAAAGTAGACTGTTTAAAAGCTGAATGTAGATAGTTTAAAAGTTGTTGATAGACAGTAGATAGTTTAAAAGTTGTTGATAGACAGCTAGTTTAATAGATAGTTTAATGATAGTTTAAAAGTAGACCGTTTAAAAGTTGAAGGTAAATAGTTTAAAAGTTGTTGACAGACTGGAAGTTGAATGAATGTTGATATTCAAATAGTTTAATGGCTGTGTATAGGTAGATATTTGACGATAACTGAAAGTTGGAATGGCTCTAATGTTTGCTAGCAGTTATGCTAAGATTTTTAACTATGCTAACCATGGTACTTAGCTAATGTTTTATAGCAGTGCTAGCAATGCTAACCTGCTAACCATGCTACTTAGCTAACGTTTTCTAGCAGTTTAATGAATGTTGATATTCAAATAGTTTAATGGCTGTGTATAGGTAGATATTTGACGATAACTGAAAGTTGGAATGGCTCTAATGTTTGCTAGCAGTTATGCTAAGATTTGAAATTCTGCTAACCATGCTACTTAGCTAATGTTTTATAGTAGTGCTAGCAATGCTAACATGCTAACCATGCTACTTAGCTAACTTAACTAACATGTTCTAGCAGTTTTGCTAAACATTTTCTAGCAGTTTTGCTAAACATGCTAACTATGCTAGCAATGCTAACTATGTTAACCATGTGACTTAGTTAACCAAGCTTATCATTTTTAATAGTTATGCTAACTATGCTAACTATGTTAACCATGTTACTTAGCTAACTTAGCTAATCATTTTTAGTAGTTATGCTAAATATGCTAACCATGTTACTTAGCTAATCATTTTTAGCAGTTTTGCTAAAAATGCTAACTAACATGCTAACTATGCTAACCATGTTACTTAGCTAACTTAGCTAATCATTTTTAGCAGTTTTGCTAAAAATGCTAACTAGCATGTTAACTATGCTAACCATGTGACTTAGCTAACCTAGCTAATCATTTTTAGCAGTTTTGCTAAAAATGCTAACAATGCTAGCAATGCTAACATGCTAACTTTATTAACCATGCTAACTAGCTACAGTGGGTAGGAGTCATAGTTGATGAAAAGTGTTGACAGTTGATGACAAGTTAAAAGTTGTTGATAGACAGCTAGTTTAATAGATAGATAGTTTAATGATAGTTTAAAAGTAGACCGTTTAAAAGTTGAATGTAAAAAGTTCAGTAGTTTAATGGGTTACATTGTTTAACAGTGGATTATTGTAGTGAGGACTTTTATTTTGAAACAGTTTTGGGCAGAGGAAACAGTTGAATAGGATGTGTAGTCTTAATTGACCCAGATTGTATGCTTAAAGCCTGAGGCTGCAGGTGGCCTGAACACCTGCCATAGGATTCTAATTGCTTAACGGCCGTATTATGATGTCACAATAGGCAATGTTAAGTCTATGGGGATTTTTAAAAAGTTTTTCTTTAATAGTTTAAAAAGTATAAAAGTTGAAAAGTTGAAAAGACATAGCAGCTTGGTCCGTTTGAAGACCTACGTTACAAAGTTTGAATGAAGTTTCTAAGTTAAACTGTTCAAGAGAAATTGCATACGGAAAAAGTGGTAAGCGGAAGAAGTTGTTGAAGTTGCCTAGGAAGAACAGTACAGTGCATTTTCATGCACTGTAATTAATCTGTCACCATATGCCTATGCCAACGTTTGCAAAGAGGAGAATCTTTTAATTTGATTCACAATGAAACGTTACATTTAATGTACATGTAAACAATGAGTAGGCTAGTTTTGGTTGTTGTTGGTGGTGTTACTGCATCCCTTAGTTATGCCTACAATGCAAAATTGTTCCCTCGTGATTGTTAGACGCATTTCAAAACATTGCGACGTGAAATGCCACCACAAAACATTGTTTGTGAATCGGTCTTATTAGGAGTCCTCGCTTAAGCTGTCACAGACTCAGGCGCTACTTTTAGGGCTAAAATGCTTCCTGAATTACTCTTAGAAAAAAAATAGGAGTCCTAAAGTTACGAGTGACGAAGTTACGAGTACAAGCATCTCATCAAATGACCATGGCATTACGCTAAGCAACATAAATCTCATAACGTTACAGCAACATCTCCTCCCTATGACCTAACTAGCTAGAAGCTAGCTTCTAGCCACACAAGAAATGAATGATGTTAAAATCTCCGCTTAGCATTCTAATAACAGAAGGGGCACATTTATGTGGACCACTACAACATGACTCATTATGTCTGTAACGTTAACTGTATAAAACACTTACTTTCATAAAGGAAGCACACCATCCGGCACATACACATGGAAACCGATAGGTAGCCTACTTGGCCACGAACTCAAAACGTGTCTCTCTGAAGCTCTGTTCTAGAATCTTTGCTCTGAAGTCTGTCCCCGTTGCTAAGCAACATCAAATAAACGAATAGACAGTCTTCCAGTATTAAATGTGTACATGTGATTACGAATGGATGTGTGTGGTTTGCAATTAGAATAAACAAGAAATAACATTTCCAATAATTTCCCATGATAAATTACATAATATTTGCACCTTCCTTCCTTGTGAAGCTCACACTAATTCCACCGCATTTAGTGAAATGTAATACAACGTTGCCACCTAGCGTTCAGTAGGCTATTTAAGATAAACGTGGCATTTCCTGCTTATTCTTTTGTCAACACCATGCTTTTAGGAAAACAATCTTTTTATCATAGTTCCCTCTTCAATGAGCGATTACCAGCTCGTTTTTGTAACAGAGATAGCTGTTTATTGTCCCTAGGTTTACAGAAACACCTATTCATATTAATACGTAGCCTATGGAGTGCTGCTGACCACTGTTCATTACATGGCCCAGAATGCCTTGCATGTCTTTACAACAAAACAACACAGTAAAACCTAAATGCCCGTAAACATATGCATTTGCATACTTGTAACATTTTTAATAATACTCTCCCATCATGATATTTAACAATAATGAAAAATTTAATTTGAATACCGTCAATGTGAAAACAACTCTATTATGTAAGCTATATATAGCTACTGTTCTCCTTGTTATTTCAGTTCGTAAGTCCATACTATCCCATGGCAGAGCAAGGATTTCATGAGTGGGTAAGGTTGCCCGGAGACATTGTGGCTGCCCAGAGGCATTGAGCATACTTGGAAGGCATTGTGATAGAAGGTGAATGGTGCGAAGGTGAATGGTGCGAGTTACCAAATACCTGTGGGTGGTTTGGAAAAATGATGGAAACTTTTGGAATATTTCTTTTTTTTTTTTAGCTTATGCACCCTCACATTGGAGTCCCCAGATGTGGTATCGATATGAGACAGTGTTCCTGAGATATGGACGACTTCCTGTTTCGGAGATTCGCCGCCGATTTCGTTTGGCTGTGACGGGCAAACGCTTTCAAAAATCAAAAATCCTTCCGGTAACTTTTGTGAGGCTTGGTCCAAGGATAATGTACGTCAAGTTTCGTGGCATTCGGACCAAATTTGTGACCTGTGAAAATTTAGTTTCGCTTTCTGTTCAATCCAATATGACGGACGAACGACACGCCCACCTGACGTCATCTTCGCGACCAACTTACACCGGTACACTTAAATAATTAAGAAGAACTTAAGAAAAACTTAAGAAGAACAATAAGTGTGCTGCTTTGCAAGCACACTTAATAATAAAACTTAAGAAGAACAATAAGTGTGCTTGCAAGCACACTTAATAATATCCATATGGTCGTAGGCAGACAATCGGTTTTGTTTTGCGAGCAAATACATTTAGCAAATAGTTTATAAATGGAATAAAGCTCCTTAAAATTAGCACGGAGGTCTGATGTGAATGACAGCTAACTGAACCAATAAGACCACATAATTAACATTAGAATTAACTTAGCTTGGCAGTTAGGCTAGGTGCAGAGAATAAATCCCCATGGTAATTTATGTGCCATCTCTTTTGTGAAACCAAGTCAAGGCTAAATTCATCCAGGATAACATAAAAATCCCAGCTTAATCCCTTATCTAGGTTTTGTGAAATACCCCTCAGGGATTGAACAGTGGCAATAACTTTGCTTGTTATTAAATATTAAAACAGAGAGCTAGCTCGCTACTACCTCCCCCTCCTTTCCGTGCAATTAAAATTCCTGAACGCGCATCTCGTCGGTTATTGGTTGGAACACATTATTTACCCTTTGAGTGGTTGGCAACACTTGTTGTTAGCAATTGTTTTTGTGTGCAGATCTCAGAGCCTAGGCTGCCTACAGAGACGCGTTTTTTGACGCCTGCTTATGGTGCGGGCAGCTAGCGGATCGTTACAAAAGATTAGATGAATGTGATCATTTATGTTTGGGCCTGCAATCGCTGATACAACCTTTAACTATGACAATACACAGAGGGTGACAAAAAGTAAGCAGACATCCGCATGGCTGTCCCTCATATGTAGGCCACCTTTAAGAAACTGTTTAAAGGGCAGGTGCTACAACTTACCTAGTACGTTAAGCGGCTGCTGAGGGTAGTGCTGCTCCAGAAGGCAGCTGAGGGCGTAGCTGAGATCCATGCTACACTGGGTGATCTGAGCAGGCGTTGCCCCGGGAGGATACATTTGTTTGGGTATGTGAGAGAAGCGCAGCTCGGTACCCTCCCTCTGTTTCATTCGGGGCAGCCTGTCCAACCCTTCTTTCATGTTCTGACAAGCGGTGTCGTTGCGGGGCAGGTTCTGCTCAGCGCGGTCCCGAGTGTGGGTCAACTGCAACTCGGGCACCACGTCGCAAAAGGCGCACACGCGGCCGTTCAAGGGCTGGAGCGCTTCTGCGACCTCCTGGGTGACGCGGTCCGTCAGGGACACCCACTTGCGCAAGGTGTCGTACGGATATGGTCCCAGGAAAGGGTCAAGTTCCCGAAGCCCTGCCTTTACGCGCTCCACTTCCTCCACATTCTGAGTAGCAGAAAAGTCCAAATCCTCCTCATTTCTGTCCCAGTGGGCCAGAACAAGTTCCCGGGGCTTTAAGGAAAGGAAGAGACCCATCTTGGGACCTATTTCACCGCCCATGCTCTTGGGATTTGAGGAGCTGTAATGGAGAAAGTGAAGCCCTGGAGGAATCATCTTTATGCCACGGAAGCGAGGGCCAACCTGCCAACTCTTGTAGTCGATACCCAACTCTGTTCCTTCGGGCACGTCAAGCAGGACAAGTGTAGCCCCCTCTTCAAACAAACCCCGTGCAACCTCCGGGTCCATGTCCACTTCAGCCATATCTGAAATAATTTAAAGTTAACATATCCACACGCAAAACTCATTGAGGCAAATAATCCGTTGTTTCAGGAGTTATAATCCAACAGTAAAAAATATGTTTGTTTTTTTTTCTACATGACGTTACCCACTGACATTTTTCATACGCTTATGGCTACCACACTCCACTACAACAGTCGCCAAATTATTTAAACTAATTATTAAAAACAGCTTAACACAATGAACACTGATTCACTGACATAGTTGCATATTTACCAGGGTATTTCTTAAGACACAATTTGTGTATTTCACGTTGGTGTTGCGTTCATCCCAGACAGTAAAATTCCCCAAGTACCTGACTAATTTTCTTCCGTTGTGAAACGATGCCCATCACAAAGGTTCCGGGTATGCATAATAGGTCACAACCGTTACAATTCACTGTATAGTCCAATTATAATTCTAAACTGAGTAATATAATATATTATATTCTGAAGTTGGTTTTTAAAATATTTATTAAGAAATACAACATATTTTTATGATGCATCAATGCACATTGTGCCAATGCTCTTATTTGGTTTATGCATGCACTTTCGGATAATGGGACACTTTTGAATAGAATGAATAGAGATTGAATACACAGTTCAGCAGATGACATATGAGCAAATACAAGTAGCCTATACAAGTCATATTAGGTCTATGTGTAAATGGTATATGTTGATTTGGTACAAACATATAGGGAATAAAGTAAGCACCCAGCTGATTTTATAAGGCTTCATAGTCATATGTGTGACAAAAAGAATATTGTAAAAACAACATTTATTCAAATACTGACACATTGAATCTAAGATAAATAGGAACCAAGCATCATGGACAGACATGTGTAATGATGGCTTTTACATTCAGTGAGCGGATATAACTGTCAGAGACAGTGTTTCAATTCCCTTCCCCTCACCCTTCCTCAGGGTGTGGCACTCTGCAGTTTTTGCCAGCAAAAAACAAGCATTTGAACCAACTTCATTTTCTCCTCCCTACGGCAATGGTCCCTTCTTCTCTTCTTTCGTTTTAGACACTTTTCTTTTAACTTTTGTAGTTTTGCATCTTTACACGTTGCAGTCCTCTGCTTTACCTGCAAGCACAACATATTTGTGTCAGGAGAGAGAGGAGGCTTAAAGATACAAAAAGGTCTTCATTGAGCGCGGTTCCATGCAACCAATAAACGGTTTCGAATCAGTTTATTGGGAATAAACCGAATATGCGCTTGTAAACACCTTATTCTGTATAAATAAACCGAAAAAGCCATATTCGGCTAACTAATAAACCGTTTGCACACCCTAGCATATGCCTGTTTTAAACGGAATATTGGGTCATTAAAAAAACAACGGAATATGGTCCGTGTAACGCTTTGCAGTGCTATGTTCTATTTGCAGAATTCACATGAAAAAATATAAAAATAGGCTTAAAAATCCGTTATCCATTCTTTAGGACGGCACAGTAAATGGGTTATTGTTGCTTATTTTGATTTTCAATTGAGCACAGTTACGGTTTTCTGTTCAGAAGTTAAAAATTGAAATGATGCGTCAATTTTCTAATTTTCCTTTTTTGCCCTTGTGGTTGGACTGAACCACGAACACCGGGGGGAGAACACCATCTAGCTGGGCCAGGCCGGGGGGAGAACAGCATCTAGCTGGGCCAGGCTAGATGGTGGAAGGGAGCGCCGCCTGAAGTTGTTTGTGATTTTGACTCATTACTTTAGAGATGAATGACAAACTTTTTGGGAGAAGGCACGTTAAACATAAGCCTATGTTGAACATATCTACAGTAGCCTATATTTGAATACCATGGCCATAGCAAATAATTCCCCAAAGCAGAATGCTTTGCCATCGACGTCAGTCTTGGCTATACCGGACTATACAGGCTACCCCGAGCACTGTTTGACATGGTATTTTTGCTTATTTAACGCTTTACGCTAGGTTTCATTAGGCTAAACGAAGACACAACGGTGAGCCTAATTTATCCGTTTATCCATTTATTAATTTCAACAGCAAATAGCCTACATTGGCCTGTAGGCTACTGGGGCTCACGTAGGCCTACTCATAAGTGTCAGGACGCAGCAATGTCTCCCTCTGCATCTGAAGTTCTGATCTCGAGCTGACATTATCAATCGCTTGGCACCTTGATGCAAGCGGAACTGTGTTTGATAGCCCTCCATCTCTACATCTATTTTTTACAGTCTATGCTCTACATCCGCTGATAAAATGTGATCACCAACATCGCGCGCCAATATCAGGTCACCCACCCCTACGCGTGGTTCAGCCCAACAAAAACAGTAAAAAAAGGGGCCAAAATCCAATATTAACTGAATTTTACTTTTGTTTCCAATCCAGTTTCTGTTTTCTTTATCTTGCGTGACTAATGACACATTTAGAAAATAGCAGCAATTATCTATTTGCTGACCAGTTAAAACAAATTGAAAATTGGATTATCGAACACATTTTTTATTTGGACCAGATGGATGGAACAAATAGAACAAAGCACTGCAAAGCGTTACACGGACCGAATATGCTCCCAGAAGGAAGAGTGTTGTAGGCCTCCGCATGCTCAATTCGCACAATTAGCGACGTTTTAAAAAATATTTGTAAACAACTTAATGAGGCTGGCTATGGACATACGCCTGAACAAGTGAAATACAGGTGGAAGACCCTGAAGGCGCTGTATTATTCAACCAAAAGAGGGAATTCCACCAGCGGAGATTTACGTCATGACGTTGAGAGCCTTTTGTGGGCTGCGTCGCTTATTTCGGAATAATGTCTATTGCTATACAGGAATATGCTCAAAACGTGACATTCTTCTTGCATGTAAACAGGTTAAACGGAATATTGACATTAACGGAATTTGGGCAGTAAACTGATTCAAAACGGTTTGCATGAACACACAGAGACACTGACACAGACACAGACATACTGCTGGCATGCTTTTCCATTTTTGTAAGTTACATTTAATTTACTGGATCTTTTGGTTGTCTTAGAATATAAGATTAATTCCAAAGTCATTCCTGAGAGTCTCACCATGCCAACCTTTTTGCACCGTTCCGTGATCAGAAACTCCATCTTCTGCACCACCCGTCCAATTTCTCCCTGCTGCCCTGTATTGTTCAGGTACTGCTTGGTCATCCCACAGATTGAGCGAAATATACGATGCACCTGTAGAGAAAGTGCTCTTGAGTACTTCTGTCTGGCTATACCCGCCATACACACTTCAAAAATGATCATAAGTTGTGAAGATAAAAGTGGCCTAAAAGGGATTTGCACCTTTTCAGAAGGACAGCAATCTTTTCCCTCGGATGCAAAAGAGGCACCGGTTAGATTCTAAAGATACAAAATATGTTTAACGAACAAGTCCCAAAGGAAAAACAGACAACAGTGCAGAATGGCCAACAAGTGACATTTTTGGGAGTTCTTGTTGGAGAAGGCAATTTCACCAGAGGGTGGCAGACTGACTTGACAAAACAGTTGACAGGGTGTTTAACGTACTAGTTGTTGAAGCTCTGGAACAATCAGGTTTCTGTATGTGCTTAAAATGTTGGCGTAGTCGAACCGCCGTTTACTGTAGGCTACTGCACAGAGCAGCGTCACCACAACGATGCAAACAGATGGCCTGTTAACACACTGACAAGTAAAACAAGTGACTAGTAAATGAACGTGACATTATTCACTATTAACGGGTGCACATGTACATTTCCAAATCCCATACTCAATATGTCTTGACTATTTCAGCGTTAGGCCTATCATAAAAACAATTAATAAACAGTTCCAACGAGCTTTCAAGAAGACACTACCTACCATTTATCATAGTATGCTGAATGACCCTTGTGAATCCCATTCTGTCAACCCCAGCCAAGCCAGTGTTCACATACTGCTCGTAGTACGTATCTCACATTTTCCTGGAATAGAATTTTGTTGAATCTCAGGAACACTAGCAAAGACACCAATCGTCTTATATGGCATTCATCGACTTTAAATAGATGTTCGTGAATCAAGCAGCAGATCTGATGTGCTGACACCCAGTGCCCAGTGACACTCTGTTGCGTGCCTTCCACGATCCCCGCATTACCGTCCACGGCTCCAATTTCCTTCGTCATGGACTACTGGCGGTGGGCTTTGGATTACAGGAGCTCGGTTAAAGTAAAAAAACTTCCGCGATCAATCACTTTTTGGTTGCTTTCGGTTTCGATACAAGAGCACGGGTGGATTTGGCGAGGACGCCAAACGCAGACTGTGCGCGCATTTGTTTAAGCTCGTCTTCCAACTTTTAAGAAATGTCTGTAAAAATACATAACACGGTAACAATAACTGTACGTACACACATCTGCAATTTGGACGCGATTTGGACGCGTCTGTAGTTCCTTATAATGAATTATGGGGTCATGACGCATACTGCCAGTCAATGATTGGGCCATGCCTTATACACTGATCCACGTTCATTCAGATTTTCTGTTGAATATTCACAAAAGACCAGTCGTTGAGGAAGCTTAATTGGTTACTTCTCTTACTCAATTTATTGACATTTTCAAGGTTTACAGAACAAGTATCAGCCTTACACAGGGAGGCAAAAGCAGCCGGTGCATTGAGGGGAAACAAAATTCAAAGTCAAATCTTAGAATATATTTCCACAACAAATAGAAAAACAGGTTTTGTCCAATACATCAAACAATTTCTGCAGTCCAATGAAGAGCAAGTATTTAACAGTCCTTGTGAAGCACAGGCAGCTAGATGGATTAAAAGCCTTGGGAGTACCAATTATAATAAAAAAAAAACCATACTGACACTCTTGTTGGTCACAATCCAACAGTCTAAAAAAATACAAGTATAAAGGAACAAATATGATGTGCTGTGGGTCTAACACACATGAATGGATGAATGACTGGATGAATGAATGGATGTATGTTTGCGTCGTCACATTTTTGTCCAGGCGTGGCGTTCGTGCTCAGAAGGTGTTCTTGATCTTAGAGGCCACCAGCACGAGGATCTCCCCGATCTTCTTCTGCCAGTGGAGCACGTGTTTGGAGTCGGCGCACCAGAGCTCCCCGTGCCGCGGCTCAGCGTTCTCGCAGCGCTTCCGCACCTCCTGCTGCTGCTCCTGAGGCACACACACACAGACCACCCAGCAGAGCACACAGTCAGGCTCACACAGCAGCACAAGAAATGTGTGTCTGGGAGTCTCTGTCTCTTTCTGTGTGTGTGTGTGTGTGTGTGTGTGTGTGTGTGTGTGTGTGTGTGTGTGTGTGTGTGTGTGTGTGTGGCCTACTATGTGCAATTTGTTTTACAAACAGCGCATAGATTCAGGGCTGTGTGGCCGGTCAAAATAGTACTGACAGATGCAGTAGTAATTCTAGCTAAGGTCTCCTCTGCACTATAGCTTGAATGCTACGCTTTGGATAGAAGTGTCTGCTAAATGAATCAAAGTGATAAATGTAAATGTTATGGAAACGCTTTTTTTTTTAATGTGTGTGTTTGTGTGACAGTAATAATGCTTGTGTGTAAATGAGCGATTACATGACCTGGTGTGTAAAAGCAGTTTCAGGCAAATATCATTAAAATGCAATTTCAGGCATAATTTCACCACTATCTATTTGACAGACGCTAAATATATTGCCTCCAATTATATATAAATCAAAACCAACAGTGTAGAATCACTACATCAGTATCTCTGCTAATGAGCCATGCGGATTGAATTGGGCTGCTTTGGGAGGGTAAATAGATTTACAGAGGTAGGGACTTTTAAGAGTGTGTTTTGGTTCTGATGATGCTGTGCATGATGCCGTACCTCTGTTCCGTGCTGCAGCTCAAATTTGTAGAAGAGCGCCCAAGCGTCTCCCAGGTCAGGTTCAATCTTTACGGTCCTCAGGAACCACTCTCTGGCCTTCGTTATTTTACGCTCACTCCAAAACAATCTGAAGGCAACACACACACAAAGTCATTAGCCAACACTTAATACACCAATCAATATCAACCACCACACCTTTACTTCCTCAGGTTTATCCAGAGCTAATTTGAACTCTAGCGTGTAGGAGAGAAAAAAAAATTAAAAATAAGACTCTGTGGTCTGAGCTGGGGACTGTTTTTTACACAGTATGAATCCCTTTATCAACCTCAACTGAAAGCTGCCGAAATGAACACAGGGCTTCAAGCAAGCAAATGTTCTGTGCCTGAAGTGATCAGAAACCTAGTATCTGTTATCCGAATATTTATCTTTTTATCAAATCTTAAATGGCCTGGCCTATGAGAATCACACGCCCTGTGAATGGCATGTGGACACAGAGCAAGGCACAGACTTACTTCGCCACAGCCAGAAGAACGTGGGGGTCGTGCTCGCACTTCTTCAGCGCGTCCACACTCTTGGTCTTGCGCTGGGGACGGGCCTCCAGGAAAATGGCCTCAGCCCACAGGATGCCTGGGGAGGGAGAGGGCCAGAGTGGGCAGGATGAGGAGGAGCTTAACCACCCAGTCAGAAGACCACCACAATGAACATGAATAAACAAACACGCTGTAAAGCGATCTTGAGTTTTAGAAAGGTTCTATGTAAATAAAACTTATGAAATTGTGAAAATGCCATAAGCCCTGTTAATATGTATGAAGACTTGCTGGTCGTTCGTCACCCGTGACCTTAAAAGTTGAGCTGTCGCGCAACATTTTGCGCCACCACTGGTTATTTCACTTGGAATTGCTGGATTACGTCAACGTTACATGGTTTCATGTCGTTAGTCACTGTGTGTATGAATGGGGCTATTTCTCTATTACAGATATGTGTGAGTGTGTGTATGTGCCCCCTTCAGCTGTTGTGATTCATTATAATCCTTTGTCAGTATGACGTGGCTTTAAAAACCCTGATACAATAATTTGTATTTAGTTGACAATACCACTATAAATTAAGTGGACTTTCTTCAGCATGGTTCAAACATTATGATAACAAAGCGTTATGGTTTGTATATGTTTTTTTTTTTTTTTTTTGTTAGGCTGTTGATTAATTTGACATTGCATTGTTGTTTATAATTGATATTCTCCTTAATGTAGTCTTACCATGCTATTGTTATGTGCTAATGTTATTAAATAATTTATTGAATGGACATAACCGAAGGGTTGCTGGTTCGATACCCGGCCCAGTAGGAAAACAGGGTGGGCGGTGGAAGTGGTTGAACACTGCTCTCCCATGCCCACACCCACAGCTGAAGTGTCCTTGAGCAAGGCACCTAACCCCTCACTGTTCCTCTAGCGCCGCTGTAGCAGGCAACTCACTGCTCCGGGTTAATGTGTGCTTCACCTCACTCTGTGTTCACTGTGTGCTCTGTGTGTTCACTAATTCACAGATTGGGATAAATGCAGAGACCAAATTTCCCTCACGGGATCAAAAGAGTATACTTATTATTGTTTATTATTGCCATTTCCTTCATTTTCATTGTTTATTTCATTAGGCTTTTGACTGAATTGACATTGTTGTTATTATTGCTGTTCTCCTTAATGTAGTCTAAACTATTATATTGTTGTGTATTTGTATAACGCTTTGGACAAAGGCGTCTGCTAAATCCCATATCCATAACCATAAAAGAGATATCCAGCGATTTTTCACATAGACCTTCATTTCTCGAGGTCTTCGAGTACTGTCGGTACGAAACGTTTCGAGTTCCTGCAGCCGAAAACTAAAGCAACTGGGCTACACTCTGGGGGCATGTTCATGAGCCCTCACGTTCATGCCTCCAGAGTGTAGCGCTGTAGCTGCCCAGCTGCTTTAGTTTTTGGCTGCAGCAACTCGAGCTGTGTGAACCGATTGTTTTCGTGTTTTTTTCATAACGACGGTACTTGGTGACCTTGAGAAATGGAAATGTATGTGAAAAAGCACCAATTTTTTCCTTTAAAAGGAAAAATGCTACTTAGCTACTACTACTTAGCTTACTAGGCTGACACCAGACATAATTTCACTGCATTTCTTACTTCCAGTAACTATATGCATGTGACAATAAACTTCCTTGTATCCTTGTATCCTTGTAGCTAAGTAAATTTCTAGCACAGGCTTTTACGATACTTCTAAGCAAAATGAGCTTGGCATAGCCCCAGTCACAGAGTGCTGAATCAGTTGCACACCTGTGCCAACACCTATCTGATCATTTCTAAATCTTTCAGCTAAAATTTTAATAGTTTCTATGTTTTTTTTTTTTTTATTATTAATTTTTAAACACTTTTTATGCTTTTATGTACTATCACCTTGTGTGTTTTATGTTTTCTTCTTATTATTATTTTATTATTATTCTTTACTTTTTAAACTATTCTTTGACTATTGCCCTTCTATGCTTTTATCAACTATTCCTGTTTGCTTTTGTTTATGTAAAGCACATTGAATGACCTCTGTGTATGAAATGCGCTATATAAATAAAGTTGATTTGACTTGACAAGTGTGTCGTACTCCATCACTGACAAATGGACCACCACTCTGTTTCCAAAAATAAACCTGAATCGGCAACTGCGACGTGGTGACAAAGTTTGGTGCTGGTGTACACTGAATGGAAACTAAGCAATCACGCAAACGAAACAAATGGAAACTAAGTAATCAAACAAACACAACAAATAGAAATGAAGTTATCGAATGTTGTGGTGGAGTGCACCGGACCCATGTTGGTGCCAGCAGTGTGTGGTTGGCTTTAGGGTGGTTAACTGACCTGAGTTGGGGCACTCCTGCAAAGCTTTGGCCATCAGTGTGTTGGCGATGTTCTTCAGTCCAGCTCTGTATTCCAGTCTCACCGACTCCAACCTGAGAGGAGACACACCTTACTGTGTGATTCAAGCCAGGGCTGCACCCATGTATGCGTGTTAGTGTCCCCATCACGTGTGTGGTGTGTGTGTGTGTGAGTACACAAGTAGTAAAGCAATGTCTCTAAACAGCAAGCCAGTGTTTTCCTGTCTTAAGGTATCTCTCTATCTGGCTCCAGTAGCAAGCTCTGGTGTGGAGAGATTAGAAAGTAAAAGAGCCATGCGCTGCTCTGCGCTGCACCGCGGCCATGCCAAACCACGCCAGTGTGGCCGTCTTACCACAACTCCGGCGTCTGGGAATTCTTGAGGCGGGACTTTTCCAGGATGGCGCGGGCTCGAGTCAGCTGACCCACACGTTCCTCCAGCCGGGAGAGGAGGAGCCATAGGGGCATGGAGTGTGGACACTTTTTCAGCTGACACACACACACACAGACACACACACACACACACAGTGAGAGAAGCATTAAAAGAAGGTAAAATCAACAGTACAACGTCCAAAACATGTACACAAACGTGTTTTGCCTGAAAAAAAGAAGACTAATCAATTAAGAGACCTAACATAAAAAGCCTGTAGAGGGGCTGTAAATTATACGCAAATGGCACATGACACTGCAATCCAAGTTGTGCAGTACAATAACATCTAAATGTAACATCTGAAATGCCCCCATTATGCCTGCAGGCGACCTTTTCATACTCCCCTCAGATCTTCACATCTTCTCTTGCAAGAGTGCTTTTAGAAATGGCACCAGCTGAACAACTGAATGCAAACGTGACTGTTAAATGGCGTGCTTGCGTGCCCTACCCCCTGGTTGTAGGCCTCTCTGGCCTTGTCCGTATTCTCCGACTGCTCCTCGATCTGGCCCCTCATCATCCACAGCTTGGGGAAGTCCTCATAGTGCTTCAGCGCCTCAGTGCACAGCTCCTGTGCTGCCTCGATGTTCCCCAGCACCCACTCCAGCTTCACCGACTTCATGAATACCTACAAAGGGATAGAAGACAACGAAGGGTTAATGCTAAAAGGTAAGACTGGTGACAGCCAGCTGATGCCAGGGCTTAGAGCAAGGAAATTGTATGTGCCTGAAGTGTCAGAAAAAATGGAAGCCATGATATAATTATCTATTCTCAAATCGTAAACAAGCAGACCCAACACTGAATTACAGTTAGGTGTGAATTTCCCAAATGTGGGACATTTTTTGCTTTTCGGACTTCAGTAGTAGTGCTAGGCTATATTAGGCTACAATGTGAGGGCAACACATTAAATCCACATCCAATCTTGATCACAGGACTCTACAACGTTGGCTTTCCCATAGTTTAACTCACATTCATTAGTTTGGGGAAGAGCCACACCCACTGGAGCTTAAGTGTCCCACATTAGGCAGTGTCCCACATTAGGACAATTTAGTATAGCAACTGAGAATTGTAAGCCCTGCAATACCCTTGTCAGCAACATCTTGCATCTCGTCTTGATTCGATTGCCCAAACCACCAACACTGTGTGCAGACATACACTTCTATCCAATTAATCCACAACAACAAACAACAGACCTTAAACCGTATCATTTATTTATCATGGTCGCCCTAACAACACACACCTGCTGTCATGTATCCCTAGTATTTGTTAGGGAAATACCTTCAGGTGGCACGATCCAGGCCTCAGCACAACCTGTCAAGGCACCTAAGTCTTTAAGCAATGGTGACCTTTACATGGACCCAAAATCTGTGTGTGAACACCTAGTGAACGCATAGTGCTTGTTCTGAGACCGAGCGTGGGAGTCCTTGGTGGTGATCCGAAATGAGCTTAATAGTGGCTGTGGCAATCACACTCTCGAGACCTGTATCAATGAAATGCCTTTGCCCTAGTCAGTTCTGTGTAAATTCCGGTGGTGACTCATTAGGCATT
Organism: Alosa sapidissima; assembly: GCF_018492685.1. NCBI lineage: Eukaryota > Metazoa > Chordata > Actinopteri > Clupeiformes > Clupeidae > Alosa > Alosa sapidissima. The sequence continues at coordinate 34,452,918 of NC_055963.1, read as the reverse complement.
AAAACACACATTCACACACGCACACACACACACTCTCACATATTAGTCAGATGATTGATGGCTTTACTGATGCTAATCTCACTTTCGTGCCATGCAGCCAACCCTGGCGGGGACACTTGATAGCTTGATTTGGGCTTTGATGAAGAGGGTTAATTTGCGAGGCCTGGCATGTCGCAACAAAGAAGCAGAGCGCTTTCCCAAACCTACGCCTCACTGACTGCCCGGATTGAGAAAGGGAGAGAGAGAGATAGATGGACAGAAAGAGAGAGTGATAGAGAGAAACGTGTGTCTATCTGTGCATCTGGGAGAGCCGTTTCCCGAAAAGCACTTTGCCCGTGCTAGAAAGTGACTGGATGGGTGAAGGGAGTTTTGTGGGAGGAATGCAAGCAGACACCACCGCTCTCGGTAGTCAGCGTCACTTGAAATCACTTAGCGGCACATCTGGGTGTAGCTACATGAGTATGTGTATGTGTGCAGGTCTCTCTCTCTCTGTGTGTGTGTGTGTGTGTGTGTGTGTGTGTGTGTGTGTGTGTGTGTGTGTGTATGTAGGCCATTAAGTCTGTTTCCCATTCTGACAGACATTAGTACTCTGCTTACCTCCGACCCTTTACCTACATGAGCAGCTTGTAAACAGATAGAAGACACTCTCACGAAATCTCATGACCCATCTGTTCAAATATGAGAAGCAGGTCAGAGTGTGTGAGAGAGATAGAGAGAGATAGAGATAGAGATAGAGATAGAGATAGATAGAGACAGGGGCCAAAGAAGGAGAGAGGAGACTAAAGACTAAATAAAGCTCATCACTGACTAAACAAATTCATGTACGAGTCAGAGTGAAAAATGTCTCTGACTTGATGAGTAAACAAACCACAATCAAAACATTCTGTTTAGCACAATAAATTCCACCTTTAATCGCAGTATCCAAGTTATGAAGCATCTGTAAACTGTGATTCCGAGTTCTGTCTTGACCAACAAATCAGTTCTGTTGCTAATCTCCTTTTATAGTTTAGATTTCTAAAACCAGCAGCAGTTAGGAATCATTTTCAATCTCAAGCCTGTTCTGATCTGTTCGTGATGAGGAGACATCATTCATGCCTTCATTACATCTCATCTAGACCAAGGGTCACCCCAGAGCCAGCCTCTCCTCATTGGTTCCCCTGCTACAATTTCACCGAAGACCCTGCTGATTGCTGCCACTCCCCATCTTAAATCACAGCACTTATCAACTCAGTCACTATGTCACTTAAATCTGACTGCAAATTTCTCCAGAATGTCCTACAGTCACGACTAATGCAAAAAGAGTCTTTTGTGTTGTTGTTTCACAATGGTGGAAACAGATCTGTAATTAATGCAAGATTAATGTACAGACACATTTTCTAATTTACTGGCCAATTTGGTTTATCTTTTGATCTGTTGTCATGTCTACAAGTCTTTGTTGGTCTATTGTTGTCATGATGAGTTATTTTATGCTATTTATAAACTTATATTTTCATGTCCTTTGGACCTACACTTTAGTCTGCTGTGTTTCAATGTGCCCTAGACAATAAACATACTTTGTATAAGTGTGTGTGCGTGTATGCATCTATGTATGTGTATGGGCTGGGGGTCATAAAAAGACAGAACAAAATTAAGGGTGACATTAAGAGTGTGTGTGTGTAAAAAGGTTGAACATGGTAAGAGGGTGTACAGACAGAGAGAGGCCATACATTTTACACGGATGGTGAAAAGCTCTTTTTCTTAGTCACGTCTCTTCTGGCACATCACCGGGTGTACAGTGTTGCGACATCTCCCCCCCCGGGGCCAAAATCTCTCTCTCTCTCTCTCTCTCTCTCTCTCTCTCTCTCTCTCTCTCTCTCTCACTGGCATTCACAGGTCTGGCGTTAGTGAGCCCTACACTGGATCTGATATCCCTGATCCTGCTGTCAGGCTATCCCACCCTAGCCAACCCACCCGCTCACACTTACCCTGGCGGTGGGGGCACTGCTGCGGGCTTTGGCCAGTAGTCTCCGGGCTCGCTCATACTCGTTGTTCTCAGACTCCAGCTTTACGGCAGCCAGCCAGATCTCCTCACTGTTGGGGTTCGCCTGCAAGGACAAGGACAAGGACAAGGACACACACACACACACACACACACACACACACACACACACACACACACACACACACACACACACACACACACACACACACACACACACACACACACACACACACACACACACAGAGAGAGACAAACAGGCATGTAGACAAACACACACACACACGCCATGACAAATGTAAGCAAACATTACAAAAACTGACATAAGGAGGATTCAAACATTCCATTTTCTTGTACTGACATAGCAGTAAGATTAACAAAAAAACAGTTACGTTTAGACCAGAATTGACTCTGTAACGACTTGAAGCCTTTGACAGGCCCTCTTAAAATAGCCCGCAGGTATGCCTGCTTTAAAAATAGGATGATAGGCAATTACGGCTAAGCATTCAATAATGAACACTAAATATTCTAATATATTAGCCTATAATTAATGTGCTGTTGGGCTACATGTGACCTTTCTACAGATCAGAATGACATAAGCCTAACAGCTGTTTTTGAGTTAAGGCTTTATGTTTATTGTTAAACTTATTGAATAACTACCTGATACTGAAGACAACCCATTTTGTGGAATGATGCATCCTCGTTTGAAATTTGCAATGATGTGACTCAATCTCTGGTAGGCTAGCCTAGGCCTATAAGTGACATCATGCTCTGTCTGCCACTCGTTGTCTGTAGCTGATCGAAATGACATAAGCCTAAAGCTTTGATGTAAGGCTATATGTTTAGCCTACTGAATATCTTAACGATATAGAAGAGAAACCATTTTGTAGAGAGATTTGCCACAATGTGACTCAAAAACAGTCTTTGATAACATAAGTGACGTCGCTCTGTCTGCCACTTGTTGTCTAGCTGTATGGCACGTCTTCTGAAACGTTGTTAAATTCGAGACCAGCCTATTGCTCGTTTCAATTTGGAAACCTTGCATTTGGAATCAAAATTGCACCTTGGAGCCGGAATTGTCGTTTGTTTATTCAAAGTCTCAAGTCCAAAGTAGCCTGGGCTATTCGAAGCGTCAGTTTATTGCACATATTTTTTTATGTAATTTTGAATAGCTACTGCATACCCGTATATTGTATATTCACAAAATAGTCTTGTGTATGCCTGCTGCCGTCGAGCTTACCTGGAAGGCCAGGGCGAGAATGCTCCTGGCAGCGGGCACGTCTCCGGCCAGCCACTTGGACTTGGCTCCCATCAGCCACAGCACCTCGGCCTTGGGGCAGTGAGCAACGGCCCTCTGCAGCAGTGCCTCCAGTGACTCACTGTGGTCAGAGGAGCGAGAGTAAAGGGGAGAAGGGGAGAAGGGGAGAAGGAGAGAGAGACAGAGAGAGAGGGAGGGAGGGAGAGTAAAGGAGAAAAGGAGAGAGAGAGAGAGGGGTAGAGTAAAGGAGAGAAGGGGAGAGAGGGGGGTAAAGGAGAGTGAGGGAGGCAGGGAGAGTAAAGGAGAGAAGGAGAGAGAGAGGGGGAGAAAGAGAAAGAGAGGGAGGGAGGGAGAGTAAAGAAGGAGAGAGAGAGAGAGGGAGGGAGGGTAAAGGAAAGGGGGGGGGGCGAAAGGTCGAGGAGAGGAGGAGATGGAAAAGGAAGTAGAGAGGGAGAGAGAGAGAGAGAAAGAAAAGATTTTGGACATTGGAAACATTATTCCCACCGACTGCAAATCAAATCAATAAAAAGAAACATAGTCCTGGTGGAAAAAGGATAGAGGACCCTATAGCTAACACTATTGTCCAAAGTGACTTATAATATCAATAAATATTAATTAATACATATAATTCATCAATTAAAGATGAGTGATATGTCGGCTTTAGGACCCTGGGGTTGGCTGGAAGTCTGTGCTGGCAGGTTGTCAGCGCATGTTCTGGTTCTCTTACCGCGTGCCGTGGTTCTTCTCAAAGTAGGCAGCCCTGAGCCACACGCTCTTCTTGCTGGGGAACACCTGCAGGGCGTGAGCGTAGATGGCACGGGCGCACTCCAGAGCACCATGGGCCACACACTGGTGAACACACCCCACAGACGGACAGAGAGAGAGAGAGAGAGAGAGAGAGAGAGAGAGAGAGAGAGAGGAGGGAGTCAATTATAGTTTGTACTTAGTGCTACACAGTGTAGAGCTGTTATGCTACATGTACATGTCTGTACATGTAGAAATGTTCCCAGGTTAGCCCCAAGTTATTCCAAAAATAATCCCTTAGTCCATGTACTATTAACATGTGACTGTGATTAATAAAATAAGATAAAATTAGCAAAACAGAATCACTGAAACACTGTCACTGTTCAAGAATTTGAAATCAGTTTCAGGGCCCACCCCCCAAAAAAAAAAAAAAACACCTAAGATGATGTGGAAAAAGTGAGGTGCCAAAAACCGTGCTGTTTGCATCCCTGCAGTTTACAGAGACTACACTATATCTAAAAGGAGACTAGATGAGACTACTCAATCCTACATTAGACTATTTGAAGATTCAAAGAAACAGTGAGGCACATTTAAACATTTCCAAGAATCTCAAGTCCTTCAACTTGTTTGTCTCAATCTGAAGGACCTTTTGGGAACTCCTAGGTAAAAGCAACGAGTGCGTATGTGTGTCTATCTGTCTAGATGTTTGTGTGTGTGTGTGTTTGAGAGAGAGAGTGTGTATGTGTGTCTATTTGTCTAGATCTTTGTGTGTGTGTGTTTGAGAGAGAGACCTACACTCTCAGAGTCCTCCATCCACGTGTGTTTGCAGTCCTCCTCCTCGATGCCGATGCCAATCACTGCCCGGATGACGGCCTGGCACGTTGCCACACTGCCCGCCTTGTCACACTCCTCAGCATCCTACAAACACACACACACACACACACACACACACACACACACACACACACACACACACACACACACACACACACACACACACACACACACACAAAGAAAAAGATTTGATTGTATATAAGACACAATAAGAGATGATAAAAATCAGTGCCTTTTGGAAGGAGGCAGTGAAAGGTCCCTGAAAGAGGCAAGCGGTCTTGAAATAGCATTTGGGGAGAAGAGAATTTATTAGTCTTGATGACTTTGCGACCTTTTGTACGAAAATACGGTTGTGTTTTGCTGACCGGTTTACACAGCTAGGTCAAAGAAAGTCCAGCATTTGTGCAGAAATAAGCATGTGTTTTCTTTTTACGCAACAGCTTTACTTACTTACAATATATAAAAGGGAATCACTCCGGTTTAGATGGACTTTGACACTGAACACTGGTCACCCAGCTATCTGCCTTAACAACTCCAGTTTATAATCACTTGAGTTGGTCACAGTGCGGTCATTTGGGCCATCTACAGCCCCTCCATTGCTCAGTGAGGGGAAACGTGTCTCCTGGGCCATGGTGCTACACAAAGTCACATGATCCTTACGCAGATCACCACACACAGACATACACAGGACTACATCAAGTGCACATGTGCAAGCTTGTGCAAACTTACAACTTGAATTGTTGTTTTATGCAACACTTTTGTTTATGGGACACAAAAGGGTCAATTTAAGGTTCCTTCAAAGTTAAAGGGGGGATGGGGAGGGGTCCCTGGATTAAGCCTAACCCTAAGCTAACAGAGAACTTCGATTAAGATTTCTGCTGATAAAGAGAGCACCAGGACTCATGTGGGATTTGGTGGTCTAGTCCTGGGCCCCAATCAGACCGAGAGCCCCTCCCCTCCAGAGGCCTGTGGGGGCCTGTGCAAGTCGGGTCAAGCCAAAGCCAACAGCCAGGACAAGGGCACTGAAACAGAGGACAACAGCCAAAGGGAAAGTAAAAAGACAAAGAAGAAAGAGAGAGGAAGAGAGAGAGAGAAAAAAGAGAGCAGGAAAAAAAGAGAGAGAGAAAGAGCAAAACTAGAACAAATAGAAAAATCTACTTAAAAAAAACAAAATTATGAATTGGAACCATATTTAACAAATATCAAATATTATAAAAGTGTATGGGTGAATTTGAACTGCAGGCTCCACCAATGATGAATGCCTTACGCAGCACAGAAGTATATCACTAGCTTGGTTACACAACAGAGGCATTAGAGATGCACTGAGATAGAACAGAGCTGCTCGGCAAAGATGAGTTTACTTTAATTTGTAATATCTCGGCTACTGAATGAGTTGGAATGTTGGAATTGTAATTGCTAAACCCACACTGTCAGGGTTAGGGAATCCAATGGTACTAGCTACAAAGCTACTTTAACCCATTAATCTATAGATGCAATATCATTGTAATGAAAAGTTCTTAACATTTAATATTCCATGTTCCCAAAAAACATGTTTTTTATCATCCCATTGAAATGCATCCACAATATAGGTAAAAAACACTGACAATTAAAAAAAACAATAAGGGCTTAATAGAAGTCAGTGGTGCCAAACATACTACAAATGCAAAGTATCTGAATCTTCTTGGCTTGCCTTCCTCACAAAATCTGAATGTTCTTGGCTTGCCTTCCTCACAAGACCGCCTGTTTGGAGATAGGCCAATATGTTGTATTACTTACATAACCCCAATGTGGTTATTTTCCATCTCCTTATTTTTGCATTTTACTGCCTCACTCTTTCTACTTTTAGGTTTTAAAACCTAGGGTCATGAGATCCTGTGTTTATTGATTGTGTTACGTCTCGATCAAGGTCATTATTCCCCAAACATGCCACAACTGCTAATCCAAATTCATGGCTGCATGTATATGTATCACTGTAATCCTTGACCATGAAAACATGGGGGTAGGCATCATCCTTTCTGTTTTGTTCAGGAGATATCATGCAAATACATCATCTGGCAATGGCGCAGAGTAAAATGGCCGCTGTGGCTGACATGAGGGTATTTTGCGATGGCTAACATACTTTTTTGAAAGAGCAAAACCAAAGTCCTTTTAGGCAAGTCCCTCCACTCTGCGGCCATATACCAACGTTTTATGGGCACTCATCGGGCACAGTCTTTGGGTCGAACTGCGCGTGCGCAAGGCTTCACGACACCAATCTTGCTCCAGCGGCGAGATCACAACACATGATTGGCACGATGTATTCACATGTCGACGTTCTGCCGAGGAAGGGGTGGGATATGTGTAGACAACGGCCATATTGGCGTGACAAACTAGCCCCATGCATTTCTATGGAGTATTTTTTGAGTGCTGTGTCTCCTCATTAGAAAGTCTCTGGCAAAACCCACTGGGTAATTGGGACAATTTTGGTGCTTGTATCAACATGTGAACGATTTCCCTAAAAAATGGCACTTATCTGCTCCACTAAACTTTTAACCGTCACTTCACAAGTTATTAGCATAACATATTTATGGCTGCTGGATTTTGATTGGCCGTTGGCAGCCATTCTCTGAGTGAGCCAAATGTGGCCAAGTGTAAGTACACCAAAATCAATAATGCCTGAAGTAATTCTTGAGATATAGAAATGTAAATTCCAGTGCCCCCATTGACGGAATTTCACAAAATTTGGTGTGTGTCCAAAGTCTGTGGTAGTGATACTAATATGTCAAATTCTGAGCATACACCCTTTTGCAGATTCTTTTTACTAGGTGTCACTACGCACACAGCGGTTGTTGGCTTGGTTGGCAAGTTGTTCTGCGAAAACTGCTTTTAGGAGTGGAAAGGGTGTGTTTTGGAATGTTTTGGTGTGTGTGCATGTGCTTGTCTGACCTGGATCCACTGTTCTCGGTTGATCTCCACGCCGTTGGCACGTAGTGATGTGATGGCTCTGTCGATGATTTTCTCTACCATCTGTGTGTTGCCGTTGGCCTCCTCCAGTTTGGCGGCGGTGATCCAGATGTGCCGGTCAGTGGGGATGTTCTCACGGGCCTTGTTGAGCACACGCCGGGCGTTCTCATACGTTTCCAGTCGGGCAAGGGCCAACCACAGCTACATAGGGACAGAAATGGGGAGGAAGGAAACTCATGAGTGTAGCTTCATATGTATAGATCATGGACTATGCATCAATATTGCATTAGAATCCCATCAGGGTTCCCACTCTTAGGGCTGAGCTACACCAGGCGCGGAACTGAAGCGTTCCGTTCGCGTTGCGTCTGCTGCAACAATTAGCTTCCATTATAATCAATGGAAGTAGCTACACCAGACGTGACAGTGGGGCGTACTTTCGAAAAAAATAGACCATTCATCTAAAGTGGATTTTACGCGTCGCGAACGGAACGCTTCAGTTACGCGCCTGGTGTAGCTCATACCTTAGTCAAATGTAAAATTCCATGAATTTTCTCTGACTTTACTTGACCAAAAACCTGAATTTCCATGACTTACTATATAATGAATTGTATAATATACCGACCAATGAGATCAGAGCAGCCACATAGTGCTCAAGAATCTTTTACTTGGGGGGATGAATAAATGGCCATTAAATAAACAAAGTTGGGCTACTCAAGCAAGCAGTAAAGCTAATAATCAGATATACACCAATTCTGCATGGAAATATCTGTATTAATGTATTATCTTTGGCAAGTACATTTTAAACTGCTACAACAAAATTCACTGATTTTCCATGACTTTGCCCCAAAGATGATACAATTCCATTCCTGACTTTCCATGTCTGGAATAGACTTTCCAACATTCCATGATATTCCAGAAGTTCCATGATCCGTGGGAGCCCTGTCCTATATATGCTTATACGTGTCTTTAGTGTGCACATATCGCTGTGTTTATGAATGCATCCAATAGGCATGTTTGCCTGTATCAGCCCCTACTTCCTTTGTTTGTATGTGTGTATGTATGTATGTATGTATGTATGTATGTATGTATGTATGTATGTGTGTATGTATGCCTATGTGTGTTGATGAATAGATCTGTGTATGTGCATGTTAGTCTGTGTGTGTGTGGGTGTGTACCTCTACACTGGTGGGGCAGCACTCCACTGCTCTGCTCAGCATAATCCTTGCGTCCTCTGGCTCCTCCAACTCCACTGCAGTCTTCCACAGACGCACAGACTTGGAGACATTCTCCAGGGCTACACACACACACAAATACACACACGATATCACTCAAGAAAACACCCAACACGGTGGCACCCATGGTAGTAAAAACAGATAAGCACCGTGCCCTTGGCATTTTAGATTACCAAGTGCCTATTTACGATGCCAAATACCCAGCATGAAGGAGTCATGAATTTGATGCGTTGAGGGAGCAACCACCTGTTTACTATGGTTACGCTTTGCTACAGTTCAAGTACAGTATGATAAAACCATCCCAATCGCACGTTGGCAACAGCTGGAGGGTCTGTCTGAACCAATAACATAAATGTCTGAACCAATAACATAATAACTTTTTGCCAATAATGTAGTAAGCTATTACTACATTATTGGCTGGTTATTACATTATCGGCTGGGTTAAGAAAAAAACGTTAAAAATGTAATAACTGCAGCCAATAATGTAATAATCACCTTATTGGAGGCCAAGAGGTGAAGGCACCCATAGTGTTTCAACCTTTTCTTTCTATTAGTAGTAGTAGTAGTATGATTCTGTCATGGGAGTCTATGACAGCCCATAGAACTGTATGGTAGAAAGTTTTAAAATTTGGCACACTTATTCGAGACAGTCACATGATTCTTTTCTTGCTTCACATGTCCGATAAAATAGTATCGAGATGCCATGGCAACTCTAGCCTGTATGGCCCCCAAATTCTGCCTGTAGCTTTATTTTATTGGATATAAAGTTTCACACTTCCATGGCTCATGGCTATTATTGTCTATTAGCTGCTAAAAGACCTGACAGCACACATAAAATCACCCCTACTCTCTACAACAACTATTTTTTTGATTTGATGGCTAGAATTATCTCTGACCTGCATTTTGCTCCGCACTGAAGTTGAACACATCTATGTTTGCACATAGTTACTCAAATGTTGTATGTATGAATTCAAGGTCTCTTTGAGGATGGTGCATTCACAGAGAAAATTACTTTTTTCCATTAAAAATGTAATATTTCATTAAACTGAGGGTTGTGCAACTCTGAACTGTATATGTCAACATATAACACTTCCATAATGTTGGTACATAATCTTTTAGCTTCATAATTATAAGAAAGGCTAGGTTGTTGTCCCTATTACAAAACTAAATATTCTCAAAATACTGTATGGTACATTTATCAGAACAGAACACTGAATAAAAGTGGAAAAAAAATACAACATGGTAATTACTTCCAGTATTTTGTTCAGTATTCAGTAATTTTGTGTCCATTCCCAAGACGCTGACAGACCTAGCTGCACAAATAACACACTCACACATTAGCGCACACAACAGACACACATTTCTTGGCGGAAGAATGATTATCTAGGAATAACTTGTTATATTTCTAGTTGTTGTACCTTTACTTTATGAAACTGTGCCAGGTAGTAACAGTTTTAGAAAAGCAATAAGCCCCGAGAGGCCGTAGGTTACCGGTACACTGATTCTACAACAGCTAAGGGGGGTTTTAGCTCCGCTAGCGTGTCGAGCCTAACAATGCCCCTTAGCTGTTGTAGAATCAGTGTAACCTACGGCCTTATTGCTTAAATAAACCCCAGTGTTGTATGCAGTGTGTTGTATTTATGTATTGACCGTATCCATGTATTTATTACATTACTTTATAATAAATCAGTAATTTAATAAGAAATGCTCACAAGATGGCGGTGCGGAGACATCGCAACGCTCTGTGTCTTTCCAGATTTTGCAAATTAGTGGTAATATGCTTATTTATTTCAAGTATTTTCGGTAAAAACAGTTTAGCGTACATATCGCACAACCGACAGGAACTTTTAGACATCGGTTCCTGCAATCCCGACATCTATAAGCGTAATCCCAGAGATTGCTAAATCACTGAGACCTACGAACTCCGCCACACCGACCAGAGGTGGGAGGTGATGTACGGACACCACCATCACCAAGAGTCACTGCTCAGCTAACCTAGAGTATCTCATCTATCTGCCCAGAGATATACCATCGGATGCTAATGCTAAGCTTGCCATGAAAGAACTGCATTCTGCTATCAGTAAACAACAAACTCTGCATCCAGAGGCAGCCTTCATTGTCGCGGGTGACTTCAACCACTCAATTTAAAAACTGTACTGCCCAAATTTCATCAAAATGTATCATGCCCCACAAGAGGAGATAATATTTTAGACCATGTCTACACAAACATTGCTGATGTCTACAAAGCCGCTCCCCTTCCCCACCTAGGACACTCAGATCACCTCTCATTGTTTCTACTGCCCAAGTATTCAGCACTCATCAAACGTGTGAAACCAACAGTAAGAACAGTCAGAGTCAGAGTGCGGTCAGAGGGAGCTGACTCAGCACTTCAGCAGCGTTTTGAAAACACTGACTGGAGAGTGTTCGCAACTCAGGCCACTAATGACATCCACACGGACATTGATTTATATGCCTCTGCCGTTTTGGACTGTATCAACTCCGACATCAACAGTGTCACCACCCTCAAACGGATTACGACTTTCCCTAACCAGAAGCCATGGATGAACAGTGAGGTCAGACTCCTGCTGAAGGCACGAGACATCACAATCAGATCTGGTGGTGCTCAAGCCTATAGCTCATCCAGGGCTAATCTGAAAAGGGGCATCAAAAAGGCCAAGCACAACCACAAGCTAAAGATTGAGGATCATTTCAAGAACAACTCTGACCCCCGACGCATGTGGCATCCAGGCCGTCACAGATTACAAAACTACTAACTCCACCCCCCCTGTCACGACACCTCCCTGGCTGAACCACTTCTATGGCCGCTTTGATAGGGACAATAAGGAGGTGGCCATCAAGGCTCCACCACTAATGTGTGTGCAGCACTGAGCAGGACTAATGCACGTAAGGCTGCTGGTCCTGATGGGATCCCCGGACGCGTATTCAGGGCCTGTGCTGTGCAGCTGACTGAGGTTTGGACTGACATATTTAACCCGTCACTAGCCTAGGCAGCTGTCCCCGCATGCTTTAAAACCACCTCCATCTACCGGTGCTAAAACACCCCACTGCAACAAGCCTTAATGATTTCCATCCAGTTGCACTCACCCCCATCATCATGAAGTGCTTTGAGAGGCTGGTCCTGGTCCACCTCAAGACCTGCTTACCACCCTCACTGGACCCCTTCCAATTACCTAAATTACAATTACAGCACCTAAAATCATGGTGCACTGATAACAACCTGGCTCTCACCACCAAGAAGACCAAAGAGCTCATTGTGGACTTCAGGAGGTCTAAAGCTAGCACACACACACCCATTCTCATCAACGGGACTGAGGTGGAGCATGTCACCAGCTTGGGTGTCCACATCTCTGAGGACCTCTCTTGGACCCTCAACACCTCTACCCTGATCAAAAAGGCTCACCAGCATCTCTTCTTTCTGAGGAGACTAAAGAAGGTCCACTTGTCTCCTCAGATCCTGGTGAACTTCTACCGCTGCACCATCGAAAGCATCCTCACCAACTGTGTCACAGTTTGGTATGGCAACTGCTCTGCCCATAACCGGAAAGCACTGCAGAGGGTGGTGAAAACTGCCCAACACATCACCGGTTCCTCACTCCCCTCCATCGAGGCCATCCAGGGCAAGCGATGCTTGCGTAAGGCGCGCAGCATCATCAAAGACTGTTCTCACCCCAACCACAGACTGTTCACCCCACTCCCCTGCGGGAGGCGTTACAGGTCTCTCCGCACCCAAACCAGCAGGTTCAGAGGAAGCTTCTTCCCTGCGGCTGTCACCCTACTGAACTCTAGCTCTGCATCCTGGTGACATCCAACGAACTAGCCCCCATCACCCCCTGCCCCGCCCCCGCCTGATGCCTCCTTGCCCCTGTGCCTGTTGAGGTGTCCTGACCATGGCAACCTTGACAGGGACAACAACAAGTGCACTACCCTATCCCACCCATAGTGTCTATTCATTTACAAATGTACATACTATAATTAACTTATACATAGTTTCTGCACTACAATGGTACTGCTACCACACTGCACATAGCTGTGCATACTGTACATATCTGTCTATATGGTTCATACTAAATATCCATATTTATTCCGTTTTTCTGTAATCTAATCTAATCTAATCGAAGAAAGAAGAATGAGGAAAATAAATATATACAGCCCACCACTGTGTATTAACCTAGCTGAATAAATTGTGATATATTCATATAAACTTTGGGTAGAGCCAATAAATAAAGACAGAGAGGGTGTTTATGGTCATGATTTCAAGCTATTTGGAAGAGCTAAGTACTGTGCCATGGAAGTGTGACACTTTATATCCAGTAAATAAACCTTAAATGAAGTGATATCAGTATGTTATTACATTATTGGCTGCAGTTATTACATTTTTATAGTGTTTTCCCCCAACCAATCCGATAACGTAATAACCAGCCAATAATGTAATAACTTATTACATTATTGGCAAAACGTTATTACATTATTGGTTCAGAAATGTTATTACATTATTGGCAAATTATTACATTATTGGCTTTATTACAATGAAATTATTACGTTATTGGTCGTTATTACGCACATTTTCAGAGCTGATCCACATATAGAAGTGTGGATGTGTGGAGTATGTGGCGGTCAGCACACAAGGAGTATGAGTGTGCATTTTCACGTATACCATTTCCGTGTGTGTGTGTGTGTGTGTGTGTGTGTGTGTGTGTGTGTGTGTGTGTGTGTGTGTGTGTGTGTGTGTGTGTGTGTGTGTGTGTGTGTGTGTGTGTGTGTGTGTGCGCTACGAGTGTAAGTGAGAGCAGTGAACTGCGATCTAGTGAGCGAGCAGGTCCAAAAACTTGGCTGGGACTAGGAATGAGAATACAGTGTGTGTGAACATGCTGAGGCGGATAAGGTGGAAATAATGTCTATCCGTCTCTGACAGCGAGGTACTGGGAATGGCTGCTACAGGGTGTCTGGGGTGGAAGGTGGATGGGAGTGGGGTGGAGGGGACAGCCTTGGCAGTAGGGGCTGTTTTGGGGCGGGTGGGGGTGGGTTGTGGGTTAGGGGTCCACATGAGGGGTGGTATGTGGTATGCAACTGAGACACAGAGACAGAGACAAAAAATAGGATCGAAAACAAAGGCATGCTACATTTGTATGTATGTAAGTTTGTATGCATGCATGCATGTATGCCCATGCACAGTTAGGTGTGAGAGTATTCTAACCATTACAATTAGTCTGATAAGATTGTTATGATCTGACAAAGAGTTTGGTGCATGGGTATACGTGGTCACTGACAAACGAGATAATTAGGGTCATTGTGAGTGTGCACTGCTGTTATGAATATACAGTCTCTCTGTGTGAAAAATACAGAGGTGTGCTTTTGCATCTTTGACAACAGTCTGAGCTGGCCTGGCACCTACCCATATCTGGATCAGATACAATGAAATATGTGTGTGCATGAGTGCTATGTAAGCTGTGTGTGTGAGTGTGTGCATGCAAGAGAGAGACAGGGTTCCCACACCTTGGTTAAGATCAAATTCAAGGACTTTCCAGGCCCAATATCCTCAAATTCAAGGACCTAATGTGTCGATAAATTTCAAGCGCGGGCATGGTTAGAGAGAGAGAGAGAGAGAGAGAGAGAGAGAGAGAGAGAGAGAGCGAGAGAGAGAGAGAGAGAGAAAATGAGTGTGCGTAGACGCACCTTTCCTGAGGACGCGTTTCTTGGCCCTGACGTCCGTCTCGAGCTCAGCCGCTCGGATGTAAATACGCACTGACCCGGGCAGGTGGCGCACTGCCTGGGCCACCACAGCCTTGGCTGTGTCTCCAGGCTGCAGTCGAGCCGCCTCCAGCCACACGTCCTCACTCTGCACTCCACACACACACACACACACACACACACACACACACACACACACACAAGAGACACAAGAGACACAAAATCATGAGCACGCACACATAGAGTATGACCATACACAGACACCAACACACAATATTACACTTCAACAGAAAGTTTAGTTCTTAGAATAAAATCTTTACAAAAGTTGTCTTTTGTCTCTAGTTTATAACAAGCTCAACTATGCTACCCAGTTAACTACCAATTAACCTCAACTACCTGATTATACATGCCTGTGTATGTGCATGTGGGAAAGTGGGACTGTAATGGGGTGTGTTGCCTTGTTTCCGGCCCAGTTCAGTACAGCACGGTATGCATTTATTTCTCCACTGTCAACATATTGTTAACCATGCCAAAACAACCAAACTTTTTGGCATCCAAACGTTTTGGTCTTGGCACAGTAGGGAATATGCAGTTGATTGGGCGACAGAAAATTGTCATGTGACCTTTAGGGGGAAGCCAAGTTTCACAGAAGCAGTTTGTTTGTCTATGGAGTCTGTATGGGAGTATGTGCCTTTGCATGCTCTTATTAATGTTGCCACACATACTGGATTTTTCTCTTATTTGAGTGACCGTCCCAGATAATTCCCAGTTTCTGGTGACAATGAGTTTCTGATTATAATTTCGGCTGAAACAGCTATTCGTTTTTCTTGATTTGTTTATCGGACATCAAATCCTGTGTAGCCTACACAGACATAAAAGGCATGCTTTTTGTTGACTGGCAGAAGAAAGACCATTTACCTTATTACCTAGCAACTGCCGAGCAACCACAGCTATGACCCCAGACCCCACTTTGTAGCTATGTAGCTTTGTTTTCTATATATTTATTATTGTATTTATCTTTTTAATAGTGTTTTTACCCCATAGAGTGTTGACTCTGAGAGCACAGCACAAGAATTCCAATGTGGAAAATATATGATCATTTTGAATGTCAGCAACATGTTTCAAAAATGTTGGGACAGGAAATGTTTACCACTGTGCTGCTTCACCTCTTTTCATTTAACAAAATTCTGTGAATGTTTAGGAACTGAGAAGACCAGTTGCTAAAGTTTTGAGAATTAAATAAATGTTGTCCCATTGCCGCCCAATATAGGATTTCAGTTGCTCAACAGTATACCAGTAAGATATTCTTAATCATGTTTTTATTCCATGATGCACCCAATTTGACAGGTCTGGACTTTTGCAGACAGGCCATTTTAGCACCTGGATTCTTCCTCTATGGAGAAATACTGGTTTAAAATATATGCAGAATTTATTTTAGCATTGATTTCCTGAAATATTCAAGGTCTTCCCTGGAAAAAGGCATTGCCTGGATGGCAGTATATGTTGCCCAAAACCTGTATATATCATTCCGAATTGATTTTGCCTTGCCAGATGTACAAGATGCCCATGCTGTAGGCACTAATGCACCTTCACACAATCATAGATGTTGAGTTTCGAATTGAGGACCAAAAGAAATTGGAAAGGTCGGATGCTTGGATAGGCCCTCTCCTCTTTAGCCCAGATGAGTCCATGATTTCCAAAAAGAATGGCAAATTTTGATTGGTCTAAATACAGGACCTTTTTCCATGTTACCTCAGTCCATTTTAAACAAGCTCATTTTCTGTATCATGTCTCAATAGAATTTTGGCTGCAGTTATTGAATTGAGTATCAAACTGTGCACATAGACAATGGTTATCAGAGGTTTTCCTGAGCCCATACAATGACAGGTCTGCCATCTAAGGGCCAAAAGACTACGGCCATCCAATTTGTTTTCAGCTCTTTCCCTTATTTGCAAAGATGTCTCTGGATTCTCTCAATGTTTTAATAATATTATGTCCCGTAGATGATGAACTCCCCAAATACTTTACAATTTGATGTTAAGAAGAATTACAATTACCGGTACAGTGTTCATCATTTGTGCACACAGGTTTACAGAGTGATGAATACCTCTACATGTAAGAGACCCTGCCTCTCTGGGATGCTCTTTTTCATGCCCAATCGTGTTGCCAGTTACCCTAATTAGTTGTGAAACATTCCTCCTTTTGTTTTCTTTTTAGACTGCGCATGAGCAAAACTGAACTGCTGTAAACATGCCCCTCCATATGGTGGAGCGCATAGAAAAACGCTTAAAACCAGTAAACCAATGCAGAAGAAGACTTGTTTGGTTACGGTTACCATAGCGACAATATTCACATGGATGTGAAGGAAGAAAGACTTTTGGAGGTCGTTACCCTCAATTTGTAATTCTACCTTTCGTAGATGCTTGGCATGGAAGAACTGGAATTTCGCCAGTGTTGGAAGCTTTTGCGGGACAAGTTCGTAAAGGCGAAGAAAAAGTGTCCTGTGGAACGCTAAGTTCAGTGTTGCAGCTCTGCCAGCGCAGGACCAGAGACAGAGAGGGTAAGCAGAGTTTTGGCAGCACTGAATCAGGGCACACCGTGAGGTCAAGATGCAAGATGTTTGGATGTTACTGTGATCTTCGGTACGTGAAGACGACACACTTTGATCTTTGCTACACCAGAGCTAACCTACAATACAACTTGCCATAGGTAGTTAGCTTCAATAACAGCCGGATATCCTTATATGTGCAAAGATGGCAGCTTTGGTTCCTTTTTGTAGGCAAGCTTCAGAGGTCTATGATGGTCAGTTTTTTGCCAGTTTCAAATTATCTAAAAGAAAAATGTTGGGTTTTTCTTTTTTTTTGAGGAAGGTATAAACAATTTCAACCACGAGTGCATATTGCATTTGTGTGTGTGTGTACCATCCTCTCACCTTGGGACACATCTCTGTGCCCTTCATGATGAGGTTCCTGGCCACCTGAAGCTTCCCGGTCACCTCTTCCAGGCGGGCGGAAGCGATCCAAGCCGGAGGGTGGTGCGGGTTGGTCTCCCTCACCGACTTCAACAGCAGACGGGCTTTCTTGATGTCACTGCACGCGCACGCACACACACACACACACACACAAATCATTAAATCAGACAATACAAGAAGGCTCAAGCTCAAGGCTTATTTAGCAGGCTTAATTCAAAATTTTGTTTGGTAAACAAAATATTCATTATCAGCACACCAAAATAAACTATTTACCCACTTTTCCTCAACATTTTCACACAAACATTTTTATTTTTTTTGTATAAAATAGGTCCTAGTCTACAAGGCTAAAGCCAGAGTGGGTTATTTTAGTAATGACATGAAACAGCAGAAGCTGCAGATTAAATATACAAAGCAAATATTTAACACAATATGAGAATTATTGTGTATTGAGTATTATTAATTATATATACTCTTTTGATCCCGTGAGGGAAATTTGGTCTCTGCATTTACCCCAATCCATGAATTAGTGAAACACACTCAGTGAACACACAGTGAGGTGAAGCACACACTAATCCCGGCGCAGTGAGCTGCCTGCACTAACAGCGGCGCTCGGGGAGCAGTGAGGGGTTAGGTGCCTTGCTCAAGGGCACTTCAGCTGTGCCTACTGGTCGGGGTTCAAACCACTAACCAGAAGGCCACAGCTGCCCACAATAATAATAAGCTTAATTAAAGGAAGTTCATTGTTGTTGCAACTTTACTGACAAGGAATGTCTCCTCATGCACGTCTGTATTAAGAAACAAAGCTGTGGAACATCCTGCTTGGCTCCCTGCCTTCTTTTCACCATTAAGATTATCTTATCTGTGCCCAGCAATGATGTTTTGTTTCCATTCTGTTCCATGTTCTGTTCACATTGTGCGGGTGGGATACTAAGTGTGTAGGGTGAAAACAAATCGGGAGTAGCATTCCACCGAGAACACCCTGCATTCTGCACTTTGCAAACACCTTTGATGTGAATGCTTCTTGAAGCACAGTCAGACTTATCCTGTACAGACGGTGAGTGTTGCAGCTTACCTAATGTCTCCACCATGGGTTGGGATCATCGAGTTGAGATCAGTTAGGTAGCCTTTAGGGTCCACCACTGTCTGTCCAGTGACTGAATCAGACACCTATGGGCAAAAAGAGAGAGAGAGAGAGAGAGAGAGAGAGAGAGAGAGAGAGAGAGAGAGAGAGAGAATCATTAAGCACGACTACTCTAGATGGGACAAACACCCAATAGAAGCCCTGCATGCTGAATTCTGTAGAAATTTGTTACATATCCAAAGAAAAGTACCCACAAATGCTAGCAGGGCAGAATTAGGCCGATTTCCACTATTGATTAATATCCAAAAACGATCACTAAAATTCTGGATTCATCTAAAATTAAGCCCTCAAAATTCACTACATTTTAAAGCACTTAAATCCCAAGAGCTCAGCCCTAAGACCAGTCCCCTATGTCAGTTGGTCTCGGATTTAACTAACCCAATAACCCCTAACCCACAAATTGTCCAGACCAGCACTGCTTCCCAACCACCAATCAGAATGAACCAAATTAACAAGAACAACAAGAATTCTTATTTGGAACACTGGAAGAAAGAAACAAAATTACAACACAAACTTGAATGTTACATTGGCATACGAAAAGACTATCAATTGGCAGAGTATCTCCACACTGTCAGAGATACGAAGCAGAGACAGATCCTCACCAAGTACAGGCTGAGTGACCACAGTCTAGCCATAGAGAAAGGCAGGCACAAGAAGTCATGGCTGCCAAAAGAGCAAAGGACATGTGGTCACTGTATGACAGGGGAGGTGGAGTCAGAGGTGCACTTTCTGCTACACTGTGACAAATATCGGTCCCAAAGAGACAAATATTTCACCATTTTGAATAACATCATTCCCAACTTCACAAAACTGGACAAACAGAAAAAACTTGCTGTAGTTTTGGGTGAGGACACCAGCACATGCATACTGGCAGCAAGTTATGTGTCCTCACTCCATAACCTGAGAGAAGGCATTACTTAAGATAATCACCCCACTACCTCCACCCTTCAACACAACACTGCTCCCCAGCCCCAGTCTGTTACACCATGTCTCCTGCTTGTTTTGTTTTGTTTTGTCCTGTCTTGGTTTTCCTATGCACGTGTACAGACAATGGTCTTGCATGGTTGTGACGTGCTGTGTGTGTGTGTGTGTGTGTGTGTGTGCGTGTGTGACGAAGTGTAACAATGTTTGTACATGTTTATATCATTTTGTATTTGTATTTTCTTTAATTATTATTATTCCTGTGAACGCTTTGGCAATGCATCATATGGTTTGTCATGCCAATAAAGCATATTTGAATTTGAATTTGAGAGAGAGAGAGAGAGAGAGAGAGAGAGAGAGAGAGAGAGAGAGAGAGAGAGAGAGAGAGAGAGAGAGAGAGAGAGAGAGAGAGAGAGAGAGAGAGAGAGAGAGAGGCCATCAGTGCAGCTCAGCGCCTGGTTTCTTCCACACATGCTGTTGGGAATTGTGGCTAAATAGTTCAATCTTCGTCTCTTCAGATCAGAGGATTTTACTTCTCATAGTCTGAGAGTCATTCAAGTGCTTTTTGGCAAACTCCTGGCAAAAAAATGGCTTCCGACTGGCCACTCTACCATAAAGGCTTGATTGGAGTTGTCCTTCTATACGCTTCTCTCATCATAATAAAGGGTCTGAATACTTATGTAAATGGTATATTTCAGCCTTTATATTTTTTATACATTTACAAAACATTCTAAACACCTGCTTTTTTTGTCGAGTATGGGAGTATTGTGTGTAGATTGATAAGAAAACAAAATTAATTGAATGCATTTAAAGATAAGTGAAACATAACAAAATGTGGAAAACTTGAAAGGGTCTGAAAACCCTTTCAAGTCTGAAACTCTGTTATACCAGACATGTGGACTCGAGTCACATGACTTGGACTTGAGTCATGATTTTAATGACTTCAGACTTGACTTGATAAAATTCGGCATGACTTGTGACTCGACTTGGACTTGAATACTATTCACTCGAGACTTGACTCGGACTTTGCCTCTTTGACTTGTGACGACTTGACATGTCTCGAGTCAAAAACTAAATTTCCTGATCGTGGACCAGTCACCCCAGAGATGCTTTTTAAAAAAAAATAAATAATAGCGGAGACAAGCGGCCAGTCCAGAACACAGTTCAGTGCTGCCGCTACCCCCACATGCGTTACGCACTGTGTGAAGGGCACCAAGAGACAGAGAAACGACCAACATTTAGCCAATAACTAGTAGCTTTACTGCAAACTGATTTGCAGTCTAGTTAGAGAACAATGTCAAAATGCACCAACGGCATGTTACATAAAGATGATACTTTTCGAGTCCTCTCCATTAAGATCCAACTTGAACTATATGCTACCCTACTGCATTTAATTGAGAACCCCATCTAAGAAAACGAGTGGCAGGTTCCAGCTGGCTTGTCATTGTTGATGATGATTGATATTTTCTTTTAAATATAAGAAACGTATAAAAGGAAATCATGAAGGCAACAAATACGAGATTAGGGGAAATTGCGGATTTATCCGGTTCTCACTACTGTTATAAACTATGAGATCCAGGTCACTATGACATAGGCTGCACTCACTGTGATTTGGAAAGTGGACAAGAATATGAAGAGTTGTCTTTGCCTTTGTTTAATGGAAATGGTGAGTCTTGAAGTAGGCCTATTCAATAATTTGTTTACATGAAGCACATTGATATGCCGATTGAAACGCATTCCACTCAGCTAGCTAGGTGGCTACTGGCTACCAGGCTCATAATTCAAATTTAATTGCAAACAGAAAATGTCAAGCAAGCATCATGTCATACATGCATCTATTTCCAAAGGAATGAAAGCTGTTTGTGCCAACTTAATATCATGCTTATCATTGTTAATATTGTGCTATACATGTGGCACAAACAATGTTTGAGTTTGTCGACTAGCCATAGAAATGGAGCTGGTAAAAAAAAGATCATTATGAGAACGTGTGGACAGTGGCGCACAATGGGCTTAAAGTGACAGTGCACCATTTACAAATGAGATAAACAGCATCAAATGTGTAGTATTTCTTAAGAAATGAATACTTTAAAACAAAATTACTGTGTCATTATTATCTTTTAAATAATATAAAAGTGTTGACCTTGGCTTCCCTTATGAGTCGCCACTGGCAGACAGCCTAATAAATTGTTTGCAGGCAAATCTGTGGCCTAGCGCAGTGAAATGCCATCAGTCAAATTATTACTCATCCTTACAGTGGACACCGCAATTTGGAAAAACAATATATTTGTCATGTAGCTATCTGTTTTGTACAGCATGCATATCTTAAATCAGTGATTCTTAACCATAGGGCCAAAACTTGGGCCGCCAGCGCCCCCGAGAGGGCTGCAAAAACGTTCAGTTTTGCACCTGTGGGCCGCAAGGGCCGTGGGACTGCGTGCAGCTCTCGACCACGTGGTGGCGGTAATGAATCACTCAGTTGTTTTTATTAATTTAAAGTAAAATCCTAATATTGGTCCCATTTCATTATTATTAAAAAGCCTGACTTGATCCTTGAATTGTTTTTCTTGTCACAGCTTGATTTGGCCCAGGAGTTATCAGCCTGTTTTGGTGTCTTGATACAGTATGTGTGCACATTTACACACATGTTTAATACAAGTCTTTGTGATGATACCATTTTATCATGTAATTTTATTTGACAAGGTTTTTGCTTGTTAAGCAGTAAGTGGATTTGGTTTATTATTGAATACAAATCAAACTGAGAGTGAGGTGAATTAAACCTATACAGTGTTAATACTTAATGGGCCCCGGGCCACTTTGTACTATAAAAATTGGGCCTCAAGGTCAAAAAGGTTAAGAACCCCTGTCTTACATGACATCAATAATAACACACACAATACAAAAACAATTAGTGAGTTGTTGAATCAACACAGTGAAACAAATTGCATATGGTGAGCATCACCTGACTGAGCCTCATGTCCATCAGGGTGTTCCTGGCCTGTCCGATCTTCCTCATGTCCAGGTCTCCAGTGCCCGGCGTCATTAGGCCTGGGGTCATACCCCCTGGGTACGGGGAGTTCAAGCCGCCAGGGAAGGGTGTGTTCAGGCCTCCAAATTGCTAATTTTAATTCACACATAACAGCATAGGTGAGAAATGAAATCAACAACATTCATAGAATTCATGACTTATTTTTGACAGAAACACAACTTCTCTGAAAAAAGCCTGTTCAGCCTTGTACACATCAAACTGAATTGCTAATACATGTGCTTCTAAGAATTCTAAAGTTACCTTACCTACTTTGGGTTTCAGCTCAAATATATTTTTAAAAAAAACTTGAAGACAAGCTGACCCCTACTGGATATCATCAGAATCACAACTTGTTAACAGAAATCTACCTGCACATTTATTAATTTGACAGATGCTTCATCCCAAGTGATGCACAATCCCCAGAAATACACAAAGAGAGTAACAGTCTTAAGTTTTAGTACAAGAGTTCTAAGCTGCCCTTTTCAACATTAGGAAACTGGTCTCTTCATTCTCTTTCTGTATGGGTGTTAGTGTGTGTGTCTGAATGCAAAATTCACTGTGTGTGTGTGTGTGTGTGTGTGTGTGTGTGTGTGTCCTACCGCTTGCAGTGGATCCACGCTGGTGTGATTCTCTCCCCCCTGCAGGTGTTTGGAGAAGAAGCTGTCGGGGACGGGCGTGAGCTTCTCGTAGCGCGGGTTCCTCTGGCGCTTGTTCCTGGCGTCTCCCACCTCAGGGATGCTGAGCCACTCTTCCTCTGACACTTCGGCCAGTTTCCTCTACAAAAAATGAGAGAAAAGAAACACACAAACAAAACAAGTTGTCATTGCGTGGACTAATTGCTTTGATTGTAATACATACCAGAGAAATTAGAAACTTTCAATCATCAATGTCAAATCAACTAGAATTGATCACCATTAAAACTGTGCTAAACACTGTGATGCTTTAAGCACTGTGTTCTTGAATGTCCAGGTAACAGTGTGCATATCTGAACACAAAGGGCTCCAGTATTGCTATCTGAAATTGGTGGTTTATATACGTTTAAGGTGTGGCCAGTCCAAAATCGCTATCTTGATAGGGTAATAAGTTTGCCAGATGCCAGGCACATTGCTTCTAAGGGTTGTTTCTTAATCATTGGAGTGTTTTGAGTGTAACATCCTTTAAACCAATGAGAGTGACATCAGTCATTCGCTTTAAGAGTAAGCGGCAACATCAAACAGCACGTCGGTATTTTAACCGAGTCAGTGCATCTGAAGGAATCTGCTTGCTGTGTATGCAACACCAGGATTCCACTAAACCTTGCTTTACTAAAACACATGTGACTAGCAGAGTATGGTGTACATGCATCTGTACTCATCTGTAAACACCTTCACGGTCCACGTCAGAAAAGGTGTGCGCATGTCAGGGTCAGAAAGCTTCCCATCCCATTGTCAACCAGATAGCCGTATATGTCGGGCTAATGAATCCGACGTTCCGTGCAAAACTGGTGGTGCTCCCTTGGCTTAACTGTAGCCAATACTTTTACGACTTATTCATAATGAAGGTCCTCGATTAATTCTCATTCATGATAGACTAGCACTACTAATCATCATTATTGATTAATAGCCTGTATTGTGCGTCATACCACAAATATATATTGTGCGTCAACCCTGGCTCCTCGTTTACTGCAGGTATGAACAACTCTCATCCGTGCAATGTCAACTCTGTTTGAGACCTAATTGCTCGGACATCACCGGAGATCATGTATGAAAGCAGCTAGCAGGACATGTCAGAACAGTAACTTGCAATACAAGTAGCCATACCAACATCTTCGACTGAGAAGAGGGTGAGTACAGTAGTGTCTGAGATACTGTTTAATTCACAAACTCTGATACAAACCTTAAGATCTGAAAACTGCTGTTGGATTTTTGGCCTCTCCATACGGTATTTTTCAATCTCCTCCTTCTCCCTCAGTTCCCTGTAGTGAAGATTAGGTTTGTGTTATCAAGAGGGCAGATGGGTGGAAACAGACAGATTTCCAGACACTTCTATAGAGGGAAAGATGCCCCACCTTCTCTCCTTGCGCCTCTCGTCCATCCTCTTATCCAGGGCTGCATAGATGGCATCAGCCTCTTCATCATCTTTCTCATAGGGGCCGCTGGAAAACAAGCTTCCTGCATAGCCATTGAACTGTAAAACAAACAGTTTTGATTCGTTTAAGTTTAGTTAATCAATCAATCTGAAGCTCTACTGATCCATGAAACAAAACAGATCTGCCAGCCGGCCTGCCTGTTTCAGTGTGGGTCCTCCACATATTCTACCTGCCTGTGCATCAGCGGCTTCCCCCACAGTACTAATATTATTGGAAAAGCCCAAGCTCATAGCAGCTGGCTTGTCTAATGTCCTATATATTCACATTAAGTCATTTCCTCTAGTTCTGAAGTTGCAAAGAACTGTCCAACACATCACCGGTTCCTCGCTCCCCTCCATCGAGGCCATCCAGCGCAAGCGATGCTTGCGTAAGGCGCGCAGCATCATCAAAGACTGTTCTCACCCCAACCACAGACTGTTCACCCCACTCCCCTGCGGGAGGCGTTACAGGTCTCTCCACACCCAAACCAGCAGGTTCAGAGGAAGCTTCTTCCCTGCGGCTGTCACCCTACTGAACTCTAGCTCTGCATCCCCGTGACCCAACCACCCCCCAACACACACACACACACACACACACACACACACTCTGCTTTTTTACACTTCTGGTTAGCCGCAAAGTGCATTTTGTTGTCTCTGTAATTCTACTATGCAGAATGACAATACATTTGAATCTAATTTAATCTAAAAAGTAAAAACATGTACATACACTAGTGCAACTATTAGTGTTGATAACATGTCTCCCAACGACTTTCACCGAGTACTAGATGGATTTATCATTGAACTAAAATTGTGAGACACACTACACACACCTCATCGTAGTTGGTATCGTTCAGATCTTCGTCATCATCATCTTGATTCTTCTTCATCTGATCCCCCACGGTTCTTTTCCCTGGGGGAGCATGACGGTCGTCCACGGGGTCGTTGGCATCACGAGCTGGACCGATATCGGAACGTGTTGTAAAACCAGTGGCTCTGAGGACAGAGAGACGTGCAGCAGGTCAGTTTTGAGTTAAACTTCATTGAATCAAAGCATACATTACAAAACACTATTAGCTTGCCATCTACTTACTTATTGCAGTAGTTTATCCTATTCTTCCACGTTTTGTAATAGATATCATAAGCCAACAGTGTTCGGCATTTAATCTAATAGTATGTACATGCGCAGAACAACGTCAACAAGATCATTCAGCTGCTACCTTTAGCCTTTGTAAGCTATACAGTTAGCTATAGCTGCTGACCTTAATCTGTCAACAAATGCATAGAAATATGAATCGATATGCAATGATGATATCCAGGTTGAACGACCAAATGACGATTAGATATTGATGGCAGGACATAACATTCAAAACAACGGTGGTTGATTGTTATTGGTCAGCATGCTGCCCATTAGCTTCTTACCCTCTTCCCAAACCAGGTACGTAACCCAAGGGTGCAGGCATGCCCAAGAAGGGCTTTTTCTTTTTGTTTAGCCCCCCCATCAAGGGGGACGCCAGTGGAAGGACTGGAGCATTGTTGTTGGCCGCTCCAGGTCCACCTGGAGCCCCAGTCGCCAATTTAGAACCAGATTTGTTGGGCTGCTTTGCCGAGACGTTAGCCATCGTTGCTTGGCCGACACCACGGTTCACTTCCTGAACAACAACTGTCGTGTTTCCTGTATTGAGTGACCTGTATGAACCTTTGAAGGAAATTTCACAGCGCCCCTAGAGGTTAGGGGTGTTAGGTCACGCACATGCTTTTTTGAGTCACTGGAGACATGATCAGCTGACAATTTCTCATCAATTTCATCAAGCACATCCTTAGCTAATCAGATTGTATTTTGATTCTCATGATTCTCTCCATTCTGATACAGATGCTGAGACGTTTATGGAATATGTGTGCTGGTTTTACTTATTCATAACTCATTCACATATATTCATGATAGTTCATGATGTTGCCTATAGCCTAACTGTGAAATTATCTAGCACTTTCTTTAAAATAATATTTACACAGATTTTTATTTATTTATTTTTTTAGGCTAATCAATGTAGTTTCACACCAAACAAAATCTAGATTATCTTGGCATTCAAAACATTTCCAAGGGCCATGGAATAATAGATTCAGTGACGTTAACTTACAACAGCACATTTGACATAAAAAGCTTATTGAATTGAGAACAAAGAAACACATGAATAAATACAGACGTGTGTCATTGCAAGCAGACATTATTGGGCATTTGGTCAGTATTTCATGGGCAACTTAATCCATTGAGCTGTCTTCAGTCTTCTTGACCTACAAGGGAAGCCAAAGTAGAGTATGCTACTATAACAGCAGAGGGCACCAACGTGTCTGTGATGAGCTGTGGATGCCTCTTCAAGGCTGTGAAGTACCAAGACACTGTACATTACTTCTGCCACAACATGTTCAAACTAGTACCCAGAGAGGGTTTGCTTTACCCTCGTTGGTCTGCTAGTCTGCAGTATCAGCATCTGTCTAGATTTGCACTTGTCTGCAAGGTACCACTACGGTGAACTGTGTTGACCAGTTTCATGCCCATCAGGTAGAGAGACCCCACAAAAATGCCCAAAAGAAGGGGGGCCCAATTATGTCATTTGTATTCAGAGGGTGTCAGATTCCTAGCAAAGTTCCTGGGTCTGGCATTCTATATTCCAAAGGGTAAGCGGGTTCATGACAGGGGTCTGCAAATACAAATGAAGACTGACACTGAATCGTCCATTATATCCTCTATGAAAGAGCGCTCATCTGTTTGCCCTGAATAGTCACACACAAAACACACACACACACACACACACACACACACACACACACACACACAAACACACACAAACACATATTTTTTTCGAGGCTGTCAAAAAACCCAATTAATGAGAGCGGACAACGTCACTTCTCCTGCTGGATATTTTCAGCAGTCGATTTTAAAAAAGAATTTGATTGACCCCAGAAATCCCAAACGTGTTGTCAGCTGTTCTGTCAGATTAATTGGTTAATATCTGCAGATCCCTATTCGGACACAAAATGCACTCATGTGGACAGGCCTTAGTATATGTAATTGGATTTGTACGTGGCATGGAATGAGGTTCTTTTGCACTCACATCAGTCTCTTGATGTGAAGTTTAACTTAACTGAAGCTGATACTGGATACTGCTGCAGTCAGCACTCTTTCCATTGGCCATGCCTTGAATGGGGGAGGTCTTTTTGTTTCCCTTGAGGGCCGGCCAACTGAATGGTAGTAAAGGGATGTCCATTGCTGGTCCTTCCAGTTTTCTAATTTTGTGGACAACGACATAGGCCTACAAATCAAGGCAGGCTTTCATTTGGCAGACCCCTGTTGTGTAGGCTATCTAAAGCACATTTACAGTAACCTTACTGAGTATGGGTTCATGAGAATGCTGTTTTTAGCCAATTAGGACCAGGAAGCAGAACCATGGAGAAAACAATCTTATTTGTGCTACTGATCTATAGACCCTTTCAAGAGAGTTCCATTATCAGCATCATAGTTCAATGGCCCCACAAGACTTCCTTTTTAACATTCCATATGTTATCTTAAAGGAGAATTCCGGTGTGATATTGACCTAAAGTGTATCGAAACATGATACCGAGTGTGAACGTATGTCTCATAGCCCATCTCGGCTTGTCCCCTGCACTCCAAAATCTGGCGCTAGTTAGCCGATGCTACCAACATCTTTTTCAATAGTGGTGCTTCGGCATCGGGCTAGCCATGCAAATAAATCACTGTTTTACACCCATTTACGAGGCTCAATGTATCTCCACACTTCATTGGTAGACTTCCGAGGGCCCTGACATTTAAAACGAGACATTGAGAACTTTGAAAAAGAACTGGTAGTTTACTTACAAGACGATTTATACAGACAGTATCTTCACAAAGTTTAGCGTTTGCAGCCATCTTGAATTTAGTCACGATAAGTCGAGCAACGAGTAAGAATGAACAGCTATGATAAGGGATCAGATTCAAAAAATAATTCAGTGGAAATGCATGGATTCCAGTTGCTGCTACTGGAAGAAACTGGAATCCATGCATTTCCACTGAATTATTTTTGGAATCTGATCCCTTATCATACCTGTTCATTCTTACTCGTTGCTCGACTTATCGTGACTAAATTCAAGATGGCTGCAAACGTTAAACTTTGTGAAGATACTGTCTGTATAAATCGTCTTGTAAGTAAACTACCAGTGCTTTTTCAAAGTTCTCAATGTCTCATTTTAAATGTCAGGGCCCTAGGAAGTCTACCAATGAAGTGTGGAGATACATTGAGCCTCGTAAATGGGTGTAAAACAGTGATTTATTTGCATGGCTAGCCCGATGCCGAAGCACCACTACTGAAAAAGTTGTTGGTAGCATCGGCTAACTAGCGCCAGATTTTGGAGTGCAGGGGACAAGTCGAGATGGGCTATGAGACATAAGTTCACACTCGGTATCATGTTTCAATACACTTTAGGTCAATATCACACCGGAATTCTCCTTTAATGCAGAGGAAGTAGATTGGGGCCCAAATAGAACGTTCAAGCATTGTTTTTGTTTTTATTGTTGAAAGGGTCTATAGAGAGAGAGAGAGAGAGAGAGAGAGAGAATGATTTACAGAACTGGAATGTTCTTCATCTGATTCTGAACACACCCACAAGCAAAGCCACATACGACTACCAGTCATGCTGAAAATAACAACAGTTGTGGATTTAGAGATACCCCATCCATACTGTGCTCTCCACATGCCCCACACAGCAGGGGGAGCAGTCAGCTGTACGACAAAACACTAATCCTCTCTGTACTGATCTCAGCCCCAACTGCCCCTGTGTAAAGTGAACCCACCCAAAGTCACATATAAGTACACATCAGTAATACCCTCCTGTCGCACTGGTGAACTCATCACTTGCTTAACTTTCATTTTGCTCTCAGGTAAGCACTGAGCTGTTACTCATCAGACTAGACACCACAGACTATAACATACTTTTCACAGGGAGTAGGCCTAAGCTCATCCCCCGAAGCTTCAGTGACTGGGGCGGTGTACAAAATAAACCTGAGACATTTATCAGCATGCCATCCAAGACGCCGGCATATATTTAGCAGGGCCTCTGGAATTAAGCTAACATTGTGAGTGCCTCTACCTACCTTTTTATGCTAATTGTCTGTCTCTCTTAGGAAAATGCTGGGTCTGGGGGATGGAGACTGTGTCTGTGTGTGTGTGTGTGTGTGTGTGTGTGTGTGTGTTCCTATGGTACCCAGGAGCAGCAGGATAGCATAAATCATGTCTGTTGAGCCTAGAGGCTGAGACACAGACACAGGAGTCCACCACAGGAATGGATTCATTCCCTTTGATGTACTCCCATGAAACAGATGGCAGCTTTTCCTACAGGATCCCACCATGAACAACTAATCACTTTACTGTACCATAAATAAATTAAAACAAAAGGCACACACACAACATGCCGCAGATGTTCAATGACCACTTCAATAAACGCTCATGGTTAACCACACACACATGTGCACGGTGTGTATGTGAAAGCCTGTGGTTGAGCAGCACGCAGCTAGGGGGAGATCAAGTACGTTCGTCTTCCTGTGATGTCCCTCAGGATTTGAGAGACAGAGGGATTTTAAACCGTACCGCCACCATAAGGCTGGGGTGTCGAATCTAAGATGGACGAACAACAAGAGACAATGGAAGTAACCAAATTGCATTAGTACAGCCATACTCAAGAAGGTATAACATAGCAACATTTACCAACATTTATTTACCATGAATGGCTACATATTTATCTTCAAAGGAACTGACTGAGGGCTTTTCCTGTCCTTTGTGCGTAAGAGTATATTTTATTACCTTGTCTTTATAAACCCAATTAGCTATTTGTGTGATAATAAATGTGTGAGAACATCTATAGGTCCTTAAGTATTTGGACGGTTGCATAATACGGTATTTGGATGGTTGCATAATAATTAAACATTTCTGAAACGAAACTAAGCTTATGTGCTAGAAGTAGACTCTGCTTTAATTCAAGAGAATGAAAAAAATATTACATTATGATGTATGGAGAAAGAAAGGATCAGCTCACGATCCAAAGCATACCACATCAGTTGTCAAACATGGTGGAGGGAGTTATGGGCATGTTTTGCTGCCAGTGGAACAGGGTCATTGGAATGTATTGATGATGCAATTGGTAATAGTATCAGGATGAATTCTGATATAATTGTAATTCCTAAATGGTAAATATTTTTTGTTGACTTAAAACTGAAAGTCTGCACTTCAAGCGCATATTTCTTTTCAGTTCTGGTGGTATACAGAGTCAAAATTACAAAATTGTGTCCGTGTCCAAGTACTCCTGGACCTAACTGTATATTCAAATTAATCACTGTGTGTAAGCATTCCTATGTCCTGGAAATATCATTATCTAAATACTATGGCAGTAAATGACGCAGGCTGTGATGTGACTCTACCTCTCCATACAAACATCTGTCTACCAGACAGCACAGCATGCGTTCCTGCCTCGGCAGGAGATGGTGATCCATGAAATATTGACGAGAGCGATGGCCCCATTCTCATGCGCTATTTCACCATGTGGCTCACCATTGATTAAGATCACTAGCTGAGCAGGCGCGCTCTGCACAGGTAGGAGCAGGAAGAACGCAAGGGCCCTGATGGCTACACACACCAGCAAGGACAGATGATGCATTGGCCTAATGAGGGAGACAGATAGAGAGAGCAGGGATAATGGGTGGTAAGAGGAGAGGAGGTGAAAGAGAGAGAAAAAGAGGGAAGTAAATCAGTGAAGGAGAAAGAGTGAGAGTGAGGGAGACGGAGAGAGAGAGAGAGAGAGGAAGAGAGAGGCAGATTGCTTCCTCTGGGAGTGTATCAGGACAAACAAGTGACAGAAAAAAAAGAGTTGGGTTAATTCATTTTCTTCATGCTCTTGCTTTCTTTTAAAACTCAATTACCATCTGTCACTGGCCAAAATGCATTCTCATAAGAGCATCCTGCATATTAAAAAGGAAATATTTGTGCAGATAAATTATTCATTTAGTAATGATTACTATGTGCAATGTGAACACAAAAATGGCTGTACCCTTGCAAGAGAGGACACTAGAAATGCCATTAAAACCAACCCATTAAAGCAGGCAGGGAGAGTTTGCTTAGGTAACAAATAGCCAATTGAAGTTCCATTGATCGTCAGACAAACTTGGCTGCCTGTTATCCGGGAGTTCGTCTAAGGACAAAATAATAATTAGTCGACAGAAAAAAAAAGGTTACGTAACATTCAAATAAGGAGTGGCAAGGATGTCAAGGACGATCGATCCAGGAATCTGAATAGCATTATAGCTAATCAGATGGCAGGAAGTGAAAGGCGCAAGGGTCAACAGCAAGCGGGTTGGTGCCATTTGATAATGACAGTGATAACACAGGTAACGTATCCTCTACATGACCCTCCTGTTTCCTGTGTTGCTGATGGTGCAGAAATGCACAGGGCCGGTATAGCCCATGGGATATAGAGGAAGAGAAAAG
This sequence comes from Alosa sapidissima, assembly GCF_018492685.1. Classification (NCBI taxonomy): domain Eukaryota; kingdom Metazoa; phylum Chordata; class Actinopteri; order Clupeiformes; family Clupeidae; genus Alosa; species Alosa sapidissima. The sequence goes on along the minus strand of NC_055963.1, from coordinate 34,420,530 downwards.
TGTGTGTGTGTGTGTGTGTGTGTGTGTGTCTGTGTGTGTGTGTGTGTGTGTGTGTGTGTGTGTGTGTGTGTGTGTTTGTGTGTAGTAGCCAGCCTTAGCAAGTAAATAAAACATTACCATTTGTTTTTACACCACAAGCTATACAGTCCTTGGAGAAAACAGGAAGGAAGCAAGCCTATAGCAAGAGCTTGGGGTGCTTGGGGTGAGCATTTAGGGGTGAGTCAATTACTGTAAATTCAGTGGACTATAGGACTTCATTTTGTTTAGTATCACCATTGACCAAATGCCACCTTTCCCATTTACCGCCATGTAATATTTTGTATTTATCCTTCTATTACAGGAGACAGTTTACGTTTCATCCAAGACCCAGCAACAGCACTGACAGAGTGTTTCATTCATTCAAACAAACAAGAGAAGGCAGCAATTTAGCATTAATTTGGCAGTATGTCTGACTTCGCAAAGCTCCACGCAGATGCCAGCTAGCCTGGCCATGCCTTCTGGCTTGTTGGGTATAGCGAACGGGAGGCACTGCTTTTTACAATGGCATTGCTTTCAGCAGCGTACAACCGTGCCAGCAGTGTGACGAGCTGTCTGCAGCTCCGACAAGTTTCCCTGTGGTGAGAGAGAGGGAGAGAGAGAGGGGGAGGGGGGTGGTGGTGGTGGTAAGGGAGCTGGAGGGGGTGAGAGGCACATCTAGTAACAGAAACAGTGAGAGAGAGAGTAGAAGATAAGAACTGAGAAAGAATGAAAGAGTGGGAGCTGTTGGAAAAAGACAAAGAGGAGACATGAAAAAACAGAGAGAGGGAAAGAAGTAGTTAAAGATGCATATGGGAGAGTTTAATCAAAGAGTGTCTACCTTCTTTACTTGGTGTGAGGAAGAAGAGAAATGAGAGGGGGGGGGGGGGTAAGACAGGGCAATAGAGAAATGAGAGGGGGGGAGTAAGACAGGGCAATGAGAGGGGGGAGTAAGTCAGGGCAATAGAGAAATGAGAAGGGGGGAGTAAGACAGGGCAATGAGAGGGGGGAGTAAGTCAGGGCAATAGAGAAATGAGAGGGGGAGTAAGACAGGGCAATGAGAGGGGGGAGTAAGTCAGGGCAATAGAGAAATGAGAAGGGGGGAGTAAGACAGGGCAATAGAGAAGATGGAGGGAAGATGGGGAGGAGAGAAAAAATCTGAAGAGAAGAAGAGGGGGAAGATAGAGTGTGAAGAAGAGGGGGAAGAGAGTTAGAAGAGTTTGACAGAGAGAGAAGAGAGTGAAACAGAGAGAGAGTTAGAGAGGAAGAGTTTGACAGAGAGAGAAGAGAGTGAAACAGAGAGAGAGTTAGAGAGGAAGAGTTTGACAGAGAGAGAAGAGAGTAAAGCAGAGAGAGAGTTAGGGCCAGGGGCACAGGAGATATTTTGAAAGTGAGGGGGACCAAATTGTGAACACAAACCCATAGTGAGATCAGATTTCCACATATCGGATCGCCACCTCTGGCCCACTTTCGACCATAAACTTGCCAGAAAATTAAGATAATACCATTGATTGTTTTCAAAATATTTTTTGATAAAAATGGTCAAAACTGTGAGATGAGCACAACGCCAGATCTGCCCTCAGACCAGCTTCTTGCTACGTGCAATTCTACTTTTATTTATTTATTTTAGATTTATTTTCATTTATTATTTGGGCCAATGGTAGAATACTCTAAAAGCAACATTGGATGTTGATATTTTATGAAGCCATGAATGGATCATCATGCCTATGATCTAAACATAGACTACATGATCAAATAGCCTAGTTAGGCCTATACCTAAATTATCTGGTATAAACCAAATCAACTCTCCACTTTGTGTTTGCAGTTAATATTTATGCAACCTTAGAACATGTTGGCTTAACAAGTTACCTGTCCAGAACACACAGAAAATTGCAACAGAAAGTTGACTAGCCTACTACTATTTGTTCCAACAGCATTTAAACAAAGCATTTATAAAATAAAATAAAAAAATACTGTTACTCTAGTAACTGTAGCCTACCACATTATCCCAAGCTTCAAAGAGCTCCTTACGTCTGTGACAAGCAGACATGACACCGCTAAATTCTCAGCTTGTTTATACCCCACACTGAACGGTAAGAACGCTATAGGCCCATCACTCTGGGGTGTGGTAGCCTGCTCTCTGGGATGTATGCACCAAGGTAACTGACGTATCCAATTTGTGTCTTGAAATTATGTTTGAAATAAATGTCTTAGAACAAAAACGTTGGGTATAGACTTGTATTTTATAGTTAGGCTAGTAGTTAAAACGAGTTGATCAGTAGGCTAGTTGGGTTTGTTATCAATAAACATAACAGCTAATGTCAAGTTGAGCAGGAGACTATAGGCTACCATAAATCCTCAAATTATGCCCGGGATTGATTCTATTTATAGCCGGACATAAAGGCAGGTTCCCATATACAAGACGGGGTAACAATTGCCTATACCAACAATTGCCATCAGTCCACCAGCACTAGAAGACATTGTTTCGATTTAAGTCAATGAAATAATACCTCTTCTTAATATTTTATTATATTGTTGGTTGGATTAATAGCCTACGGTTGGCAAAGAAAAGTTGTTTTCCTACCATGGGTCTTCGTTCTCAAGCTCACTCTCTTGCCGCCCCTTTCGAGGTAATTGCCAGGCTGAAGCCTACTACATTTAAACACAATTATTGTGCGACTCAAGGCATTCCAGCCTACGAATTTAATAAAAAGTACTAAATCATGCATAATTAAACAATAACTCAATTTAGGCTACTTGGCTACGCAAAAGGGTTTCTATTAAGCTACAGCACAACCCCTATTCAATGAATGGCTGCCTTGTCTCACAATAATCAGCGGCACTTGTTTCACTTCAGTGTCACAATCCCGACACTTTTTCAACTGCATGAAACATAACAGTGAACCATCAAATATCTCCCATATTTCAGTGCCCATCAGTCTCAACATTTAGCAATATAATCCAACAGTCCAGAAGTAAATTAAATCCCAAACCAAACCGAAAATGTTATGCTTTTGATAGCCTACCGGTATGCCGCTCCAAACGAAACGCATGTCTAAATGCAGGTTAGAAATTAAAAAAGCCTGCCTCGAATAGCCTACCAGCTTACCTCAAATAAAAATGCTGTGTTTTGCAAAAGACCCCAGCCACTGTGGTTATGTTATGCTGTTAATGGGGAGTTTTACATAGTTAGCGCAAACCCTATAGGTTATTTGGCGTACCTACAGTATAAGGCTTTTTTTCCTTATCAAAAGTGAGGGGGACGACGGCCGTCTCTTCAGCACTGCGGGGGACATATCCCCCACATCCCCCGTGCCTCCTGCGCCCTTGGTTAGGGCTGTATTTTGGACCCAGGCGCATGGCGTAAAATTCGTTTTCCACCCGGCGCCAAGTTTAATTCGGTATTTTGCACGTTTATTTTTTAAACAATGCGTTTTTAGATTTTTTAGAATGTCTAAAAATCGCTATTGTACATCTAGTCAGAAGTCTATGGCGAATTGTTGTTATTTTAGGAGCGCATTGTCAACAGTCATATTGGCGGGTGCACAAGGCACCATCCTTCTATCATCCATGAACGCACACCAGCGCATATCCATGCAAAACATTACAAATTGCACGATTACAATGGGAAACATAATTAGAATAAAGATATTATGAAATACTGTACATCTCATGATGAGTAGTTATTCACCATCATTTGCAAATTGGTAATGACGGTTAAAAGTGATTAGGGGAGAGGCGAGAGACACGTATGGAGCACAGCTGAAGACGCACTGTCACGAGATAAGCAATTCCTCTGCAGGATAAATCATAATATTAATCTCTAAACTCAGATGCATCTTTTTGGCCCTGGTCTTATGGTCTAAAAATGTTTAGCCTACTTTTGCCACAATTGCATGGAAAAGCCAAACATCTTAAAAAGTTTCACTCTTCAAAAATAATCAAATCTTCACCAAAATTCTCATAGACAATATTTAAAGTTTTGGATTGTCTGTGGCTCAATGGGATGATGCCTTGTACTGGTGATCCTTAGGTTGAAAGTTCAAATCCCACTTGAAGCATTATGATCTAGGTGCATAAGACATCCTGCTATTGCTCATTTAAGATTCACATCATTGAACAGCTCCTGAATGACTAGAATAGAGTACTGTTAGAATATTGTTGGGTTGTGGAGGTTAGCACACTACAATAGAGTATTGTTAGAATACTGTTGGTGAAAAGACTCCCTAAGTTTATATATATATATATATATATATATATATATATAAAATATTATTATTATATTGTTTCTCATTTTCGAATGTACATTTAAATCTGCACAAAGTCCTTGAGGTGAAAGTCCTGTGGAGAAATTGCAGGATTGTTTGGCTCTGCCACCTAACCACGCCCAGTTTACCTGCTGGGAAACCCTGTAGCTCCGGAGCAGGGGCTCAGACCAGGATAAATTGTTTGCTCGCCCTGAGTTCACTCTTTTGTTCATCTCAACCTAGCACTCCAGTGTGTCCTGCTTTGTGTGCGTCTTTGAGTTAACTAGGGATGGGCAAAGCGAGGCTTTATGAAACACTGAAACGTTCGAAGCAATTGTGCCGAATTGTTTCCTTTGAAACAATTCCGACACCTCAGAGCTGTTTAGGGTGAAACAAATCTGTCAAATGCTTCGTATTAGAGATGCAGTCTTCAAAGTTCGTGGCTCGCTGTGTTACCTGTTTTCAGTCTTTGTCAAAAGCTAAGCAGCATGCCCTTGGTCAATTACTGGATGGGAGACCACATGAAGTCACAATAAAGGGACTCTTATTGCTGCCACTATGTGTTCTCTAAATCACTTTCTTCTTATAAAAACTCTCGATTTTTGACCATTCTGAGAGTTTAGTTGAAACTGTGTGGTTAATGGTGAAGTAAGAAAACATAAACAGATACGATCTGAAACAATACCTTACAAATCAAACGGGGATCGAACCACATTTGAGCAGCCTGGGCTACCGTGCAAAAAACACCCTCACTAACCACTACACCATCATGGTTATCGCTTACGAGAAAGCTACACTGTTAATTGAACGCGCGGGCATGCCTGCCGACACCGGTGAAATGCACCGAAGGTTCACTTAACTTTGGTCACATGACATGGGGATTTTGAACGATGTTTCGAAGCAGTGGTCACATGACATGGCTGTTTTGAACCACGTTTCGAAGCAGTGTTTCGAAACACTTGTGCTTCGAAGCCTCGACACTGATTCGAGACGTCGGTTTCGAAAGTCACACCCCTAGAGTTAACGTAAGTCATCACTTTAATGACCCTCACTATAACTCTTGTGATGTTTATCAGTTTGTAGAGTAGCTCTGCTATCATGTGTAAAGTTAAGGTCTTTGTTTGTTGGTTTGGTGTGTTGGAGTCCCATGTGAGAGATGATTAGATGATGCTGGTTGACTTGGGATGTCAAGTATTGTTTAGTTGTACCTTCTATAGCCATATGATTTCAGTTTATTGTTCAAATGTCAATTGGTTTGTTTGTGAGTTGGGATCTGTACTGATTTACCCCATTTCACTGATTACCCCATTTTCTGTTTGTTTCCTCTTTGATGCAGCACACATACAAGTAACGAACAAAAGAACAGATGAATTGAAACTCAAATAAAGTTCACTTGTGTTGCACCGAAACCTGCTATCCGATTTTCACGGAACTTGGCGGAGATCTTCTGCCCGAGCCGCACAAAAGATACTTGTCAGATTTTTCAATTTCATTTTTGTTTGCCCGTGACAGCCAATCAAATATGGCGATGAAGCCGCCAAACAGGAAGTGGACTAACATCTCCGTGGCACTTTGAGTTAACATAACAAAACTTGATACCATTAGTCAGGACACTGTCCCAATCACTCACAGCAATTTTTATGCATATACATTGAACACTCTAGCGCCACCACCAGTTCAATGCTGGACATTCGTTCATGCGCATGATCCTTGACTCTTTTGTCTGATTTTCACAATAGCTTCTGAATCCTTGGACCATCCCGAGTTCATCGACCCCTATCCCGTCACTTTCCGCCATATTGGACCTCTGCCATATTGGATTTAGTCCAAATTCTACGAAAAGTTTCAGCTGTTACAAATTTCATCCGATTTTCACAGAACTTGGCGGAGATGATCTTCAAACCAAGCCGCACAAACGATACATGTCAGATTTTTTAATTTCAAGTTTATTTGCCCGTGACAGCCAATCACACATGGCGACGATGCCGCCTAACAGGAAGTGGGCTAACATCTCGGCTACGCTTTAATGTATGAAGTCCAAACTTGGTACAGGGACTTGGTATCTGATTGTGAGGACGCACTAGGAAATTGGCATCATTTGGCCTCTATAGGGGGCGCTGCAATACAGGAAGTGAGCTCTTATCTCATAAACGCTTTGATGTACAAAGTCCAAACTTGATACAGGGACATATTAGCTGATTGTGAGGACATGCAAGGAAAGTGGTCTCATTTGGCCACTAGGGGTGCTGTAATAAAGAAAGTGAGCTCACATCTCAGCAACACTTTGGTGTATGAAGTCCAAACTTGGTAGAGGGACATGGTAGCTGATTGTGAGAACGCACAAGGACATTGGTGTAATTTGGCCTCTAGGGGCACTAACAAAGTAAATGAGCTTGTTTCTCCGGATTCTTTATCCAATTGCCATCAAACTTGCTGTGAGTGCTTGCTCATGCCATGGCAGCACCATTCCTGCTATAGCACACTGCTAGGCCCCCACATTGCTGCTTGCAGCTATATTTTATTCAGTCATTTGACCAATATTAGGGTAAGTAACTGCATATAACTGTCTTGTCGTTGACTGACACCATGCTGAAGTTAGTTTCACTTTGCCAATGAGTTCAAATAATAGAGGAGTGCAAATGCGTGAAGGCTATGCTAGGTTTTAGTAAAGCATAGTTTAGTGGAATGACTATTCCATACGGTCTCGCAAGCAGCCTCCTTCAAATGTGCAGTTGAATGTTAAAATACCAATGCATTTATTTGACATCGCGCTTTGCGCCGTTAAAGGGAATAGCAGATGTCGTTCTCATTGGTTTAAATGATGTCATACGCCCCAAACACACCCATGACTCATTAAAAAAACTAGGAACACCTTGTTGCACCCTGCGCTCAATGTTTGATAACGAAAACCCTCCCAATGTGGACTGGACATCCTACTAAATTTGAATAAGCTTTTGATGAGTGACAATGCGCTTTTGACTTGTCATGATAGGGCCCTTAGAGAGGAAGAGTTTGACAGAGAGAGAAGAGAGTGAAACAGAGAGAGAGTTAGATAGGAAGAGTTTGACAGAGAGTGAAACAGAGAGAGAGAGCATGAGCTTTAGCATTGGTAATAGAAACTCTCCAGGGAGCTGGCCGAGGCTGCTCATTATCCATCCTCTCTCTGGACCTGTCCGAGTACAAGAGTGGAAGGACGAGCAGCAGAGGCAGCAGCCGCCGTGGCAGGAACAGGTCAGACTCATACATGCACCGCCAGCCTTCTGCACATACTGCACTTTCTACATTTAGAACCCAATCTGGACTTTCCTATCTCTCTCCTCCTTGCAACTGGCTCTGGCTGATCGGGTGTATATCCATGTGAGGCAGGCAGCCGAACTTGAGACTTGATTATCTGCCTGTGATGTCCATGACTGCACACTTAAATTATCATCTTATTGATCGATTTAATTACGAAAAGCTCAAGTTAATCAATTTTCTGTGTTCATTTAATTGAGTGTGTGATTATGTGTATGTGTGTCTGTCTCTGTGTGCCTGTCTGTGTGTAAGTATATATACTCTTTTGATCCCGTGAGGGAAATTTGGTCTCTGAATTTATCCAAATCCGTGAATTAGTGAAACACATAGTGACGTGACACACTCTCGGCGCTCTGAGAGCTTTGAGGGGTTAGGTGCCTTGCTCAAGGGCACTTCAGCCGCGCCTACTGGTCGGGGTTCGAACCGGCAACCCTCCGGTTACAAGTCCGAAGCGCTAACCAGTTGGCCACGGCTGCCCACGTATGGGAGTGTGTGAGTGTTTTATCCCGAGTGTATGGGTCAAACAAGAATGCTACCACTTTTTAACATAAGTATGTTAGCTTGAAGCTTTCTGCCAGTTAATTTATTTATCATTTAATTATCATTACATGATTCATCTGCCCCTTTCCCACTCAATCTTCTATTCATCCTGAGGAGAAAACATCTGAAACTAGATGTACCTCAGAGCGGTACAAAATATGACCGCCACCCAGTCCAGCACATTTTTTCCACAAAAAGAAATCACGCTGAAAGGCCTATATGATTCTAACTGTCTCACTAAATTGCATTATCCACACTCAATTCTCACTGGTATCTGCTAGACAACAAGTACCAACACATGATTAGTTCATAGATTTCACATGTAAAATTCATTTTATACAACCCCACCTCCATCTTGCCTGTTCATAATTCTGAGAAATTCTTGATTGTTTGTGTTATGTTTATGTTATGTGTGTGTGTGTGTGTGTGTGTGTGTGTGTGTGTGTGTGTGTGTGTGTGTGTGTGTGTGTGTGTGTGCGTGCTTGTGTGTGTGCCTGCGTATGTGCCTGTGCATGCAAGCGTACATATGTCTACTGTGTGAGTATGTGTCATACGTATGATTACTGTGAATGTATGTGTGTGTGTGTGTGTATCTGTTTGTGCACATGTGTGCACATGAAATGGGTTAACATGACCCCTGGAGGCAAACATACGGAAAAAAATGGTCATCCTAGGCCCTACAGTTCTCAAGACATTCACAGAGAACTGTGTCTGCCCTACCCTCCTTTCGGGGGGTCCAGTCCAGCCGGGGGGCTACAGATCAAAACGAAAAATGACGGTTCCATGCTATCCATGTGGGGGTACATGCCCACCAAGTTTTGTGTACCCCGGTCTTTCAGTGTCCCGGGAATCCTTGTTGTGTATGTCACTAAATGTACACATAAATTATTTTATTGTAAGGCCCCCATGAACAAAAGTACACAAAACTTGGCATGCATTCGGAGGGTGTCATAATGATCCTACACTTTTAATTTCGTGCAGTTTTGACCTTGTCAGCCAGAGATATTGTGATGAAAACACCTAATTTTTTGCTTTTTAATTTTTAACTAGGTGGCGCTATACATGAAATAAGTGGTAATGGGATGGGTTGACATGCCCCCTTAAGACCAACATACATAAAAAAAAGGTGGACCTCCTAGGCCCTACGGTTCTCGAGATATTCACAGAAAACTGTCTCCGGCCACCTACAGGCCAGTTGGTGTATAGTAACATAAATTAATTTATTGTGTGGGCCCCCATGAACGGAATTCCACAAAACTTGGCGTGCATACAGAGGGTGTCATAATGATCCTACACTTCCAATTTCGTTCAGTTTTGACTATGTTAGGTCACAGATACCTTCAATCACAACACCTCATTTTTACTTTTTTGTGTTTAACTAGGTGGCGCTATACATGAAATGAGTGGTTATGGAATGGGTTGACATGGCCCCTTGAGATCAACATACAAAAAAAATGGTCCTCCTAAACCCTACGATTTTCGAGATATTCACAGAAAACTGTGTCTGCCCTACCCTCCTTTCGGGGGGTCCAGTCCAGCGGGGGGGGCTACAGATCAAAACGAAAAACGATGGTTCCATGCTATCCATGTGGGGTTACATGCCCACCAAGTTTCGTGTACCCCGGTCTTTCAGTGTCCCGGGAATCATTGACGGAAATTTGGGCATGCAAGAAAGAAAAAAAAAAAGAAAAAAAAAAAAAATCTGACTAAACCTATATGACCGCCACTTCGCTGTGCGGCGGTCATAATAAATAACATTATTGACTGAAACCAGTCTCTGTTTGAGGCTGTGTGCTTCTCGGTATTAGTTTGAGAGTGATAGATATTTGTTCCACAGTCTTTGGCCCCACATCCTCAGCGAGTTGGCGGGGGGGGGGTTGTTTTTACCTTTCTCAGAACAACAGTGGATCTAACCAGACCTTGGCTGTGACATTGACTGATTTGGCTCCTACCGGACAGCATCCACTCAGAGAGAGAGAGAGACAAGGATGTATCAGCTATGCAGGTGTAATAGCAGAGTACCACAAAATAACTGCAGAGCAACAAAACACAAAATTGTTTCATCGCCGGCAGTTGTTAAAGTGAGAATAAAACAGAAGATGGCACGTTAAAAAATTTTTTTTGATTCCCGGCGCGTCGTGCCTCAAGAATTCATTTTCAGGCGACAAGGAGTCTGGATGGGCCCCGTTTTGATTCTCAGCAGGCCTGTTTCAATTACAGATCATTTGAAACTTTGATTCAGAGGCCCGCCTGTGTTCTGCACTGAAAAAATGTTGGACTGAGCAAAAGAGAGGCCCTGATCTCAGATGCTTTTAAGCAATCTGAGCATCTCAAAAGACCACACTATCCACTATTATATACAAATATTCTTGTTTGTTTCAGTATATTTTGGGGGCTTTTACCTGAAGAGTGACAGGAAGTGAGTGTAAGAAAGAGTGGGATCAGGAAAGAACTGTGAGTCCGATTTGAACCTGGGTTCCGATTTAAGCAGAACTCTTCCCGTTTCTGTTTAAGCAGAACTTGTATTGTATGTCTGGACACATTTATAACACATTGGCACAGTGTGCTATATGTCTTTTTACATCTGCTAAAAAAATAACCTTGACTCAGGGGTGTGTCTAGGGGGATAAACCCTGCCCCCCCTGAGAAATGATCTGCGATGGGCGAAAAATGCAAAATGTACACCCATTCTTCTCTGTTGGATTGCTCACGAAGTTCTAATCACGCTGATATCACATGCATATCACCTGACAGAGCACGATCTTAGCTTTGACTTTACCTTCATACTGTACAGTAGCTATGACAGCGACAATATGCATTCAAATCTCAGACAACCTGCTACCTCAGTACCCGTACACTATGAGGCATAGTGTTGAAGGAGAATTCCGGCTATTTTTTACATACCGGTAGATCTCTGATCTCAGAGATCTACGTGAAAAATCATTTATTTGGTTTAGCTGGGCCTTGTAGTTACCGCTGTCTTAAATGGAGCAGGGGGTTGGGGGGGATTCTCAGTGGCACGACTAGGGTCTCTGCTGAAGTGCCTGCGCCTCAGCTCAGGCATTGGTGGCTGCGTAACAGGGAAAAATTCATTTCTCTCCATCTTATCTGAGCATCAGAGGCAGCAAATGGATGTGGCTCGGGCGCTTTCATTTTTTCCGGCGTTTGTTAGCCAAGGCCGTCGCTGTGCGGTGCTGGGCTGTGGCCTGCCAGAGAAATGTTTCCCCAATAAGCTGCGTACTGGACCATGCTGTGTTCACCCAAACGAGCATGACAGATAAACAGAGAGAAGATTCCGGGGCTGAAAGTGTGATGCTGTCGCTAGTCACCGCTGTTGCTGATTTGCATAAGACTGGGCCCAGGGAAGGGGATGTGAGAGGAATGGTAAAAACAGCCATGGCCCTGTTTCATGCTATTTAAATCAGACATTTATATAGTGTCTCTTTGTCTCGTTTCTCTCTCTCTCTCCCTCTCTCTACCATGTAGTCTCACAAACACACACAGATATACACTCATTCCCCACACTCACTCACTCACTCACTGACTCACTAACACACTCCCCCTCTAACACACACACACACTCACACACAAACACAGACACACACACATATGCACACCCACACACACATGCAGACCCCCCCACACACACACTTACACTCATGCACACACTAGTATAAATCACAGGAGCTGGGCTGTGGTGTAGAGGTATGGGATGTGGTGATAACAATGGTAGTTTACGAAATATATCACTTCCATAAATCCTGTGCACCTTTACTGTCTTGGAAATGTGATATCAGGCGGGAAGGTTTACAGTGTATGAGTAAAAACCACATTCTGATTATAACAGCCCCAGCCTTTAACAGTCTCAGCCATTAAGATTAAGATGATACAACATGTCAGCCCTATCCCTCTTCTCAAATCCTCAGGCGCTCCAACAGTGACTGGCTTCCAATGGGCTAAAGGCTTTGTTCCACTAGTGTAAGACTGCTTCAAAGTTAGTATTATGCGTCTGCCTCTCAATAACACCACCCGCCTCAGCAAGGAACGTCAAAAATCAATAGTTCCAGTAAGTCGACAAAAGTAAACTTCACTATTTTGTGTGGGTTGCCGTGGCAACGCTTGTCCCCTGCCAGGCGCGTAGTCATACCAGGGCGCTATGGTGCGATCAAAATTGTTATCAGGCGGCTCCTATGCCATGCGGTTCATGGTCCGCGGCTTCAGAGGAATGATTGGCACCTGCTGGCACTGTGTGCTGATCACAAATTAGACACACCACAATTTCATTCCAGCTGCCTTGCATCTACAAAGACCTATTCTCGTCCACTGGTTTCTGTCTCTGTTATCATGTTTGCAATTCTTCCACAGAGGAATGTAGGCTACTTGTATTTTGCCAAGTTGTTTTTTTCTTCCTCTCTCTAATGCTTTTAAAACGTGCACCACCCACCCATTAGAGATGGCAAGTCATCCTATTTCAGTTGTACCAGTGTGACATGACAAGGACTCAATGTCAATGTTCTTTCAGCTGAAGGATGTCATCTTGGAAGACCACACAGTCAGTCAATGTAAAATGTTTTCTCAATTGCTTGCATATTTTTCAGTAGATTTCATTACTTCTGCTGAATAAGGTTGTCACATATCTATGCATGCCCACTAATGTCCTTAACATGCACACAGTGAGCTGCATGAATGCACAATAGCTTTGAATGCGCATACAAACGAAGGTTTCTATTTCTGTGTAATATGAAGCATGCAGAAACGCTATGCTAAAACAACCATTCTTTTGTTGTCTTGTTTTCTACGTTGTTTGTATGAACTATGCCTCAACTCCAAGGAGGATTTCTTTGTGCAAAGTCTTATTTTCCTTCAAAAAAAGAAAAAAGAAAAAATCCTCGCGGTCATAGAAAACTGAGGAGCAAAGCAGAAGAAAGAGGACTGCAAAGAGGACTGCATCCCCTTCTACTGACAACCAGAGCTTTGATAACAATCCGTGTTAAATGGAGTTACCAGCACAAGAGCCTGTCCTCTGTATTCGGCCATGACAGATCCTTGACAGCGTTTATGTGTATGGCTACATTCACAAATGGACCACTGCCCATGAGGTCTACAAAGAGAAAGAGAGGAAGAGTGAGGGAGGACAACAAAGTGAGAAAAAAGAAAGATCTACATGATGGAAGCCAGCACGCTGTGCCCCCGTGGCTATAGCAACATGGTGGCGGACCAGTAGAATGAGAGCTGTAGGGTTTCAGACGACCGTGCTCTGATGTCCTTGGCCAGCGTCCTGCTCTATATAGTCTCCAGCTCAATTCCTCTCTCGTCCACATGTGACTGTGTGGGGAGTGGACCCTGGGGCTACGCAGTAGTCCATAACTGGCTTTAGGTCACACAGTACAGAAATAGACCCTGCTGCTGTGCATTGTTTCCTCTGTAGTCGAGTGTTTGTAAAGCCATGAGCTTGTCTAGAGAAATGCACTCCCTCCATGCCTAGCAAATCCACAGCCTCACCCTAGCAAATATAAAGAAAACCTCCACATTGAATGCTGCATCAAAGAGCACACATGGCCAATGTATGTCGTTTGACAGTGTTGCCTGTCCAGAAACATTATTCTGAAGAGCTTGAAAGACTTGTATTACTCCTGTGGAGGCTCTTTGATCCGCAAAGCAGCTGTTTGCTCGGTGTGTTCAATCCAATACTTTACAGGTGGATGAAAGGGGCCTACTGGTCTTTCAGGTCCACAGGAGTCTAGTTTCTTTAGGTACAGCAAAGCAGAGAAAGACTCCTCCTTGATCATATTGTGGAGGAGCCTTTTCTCTGAGTATGTAAATTATTTTTCTGTATCTCTCTCGAACAGACACAGATGCTGACACACACACACACACACACACACACACACACAGGGTCAATTGACATCCCTGTTGTGAAGACAAGCGGATGGTTCACTGAGCTGTGCACACACAAGAGACCTCCCATACGTATCTCGACTGTGGCTTCAAACCCTGCTATTATAGTTGTTCAGCCAACCTAAACCTCAATTGAGTCTAACTCTGTCCTTTTTCTCAAACCATTTAAATTAAAAAACACATTTACAAAATTGTGAATACCCTCACTTCATTTACCATTGTGGCACTGTTGTATTTATTTATCTGCTGCTGTGATTGCATTTATAATATCTTTTGTGCCAAGTAATGAAATAGTCAAATTAGTAAATTACTCCTAATGCCAAAGGAGTAAATTACTGCCAAACAGGCTTTAAGTTTACCAGGCACTGATAAATCCACTATATATATGTTCAATGCTAAAATGACCACGTATCACAACAAATAAGAAAATCCAGCCTACTGCCACTGACCAGTTTTTGTTGCAGAATATATTTATAATTTTCTGTATATAGACTACTGCTTATTCTAACTGGAAATGGTGTATTGCCCGATCACATTGATAAACAGTACAACGCCTACGGCTAGCCAGAAGAAGGTCATGCCTGGGCTATTCATCTGACCCTGTCTTTCCAGTGGTCAGGTGCGAGAGGGAGGAGTTAAAAAAATATCCGAGTGCTGCCTGTCTGCCTTCTCCGCGCGCCGGATGCTTCACTCTACTTTCTGTGAATGCCAAGTGAAGTGAAGGGAGGATTTTGAGTGGAGAGACACTAGAAAGTCGCGCGTTTGCTGTTTGGTACGCTGCCACAGGAGGAAGAATCCAGTCTAAGCCAAGCGGTTGCAGACGTCGCGTCTTCTAAGACCCTACAGGAGGAGGAGGTCTAGCCGCTCTCCCTCTCAACCACAAGCCGATAAGCATGGAGGTCTATTGCTAAAACAACCACGGAGAGATACGCGCTGATACCCTCCATGGCTGTGGACGGTAAGGAGAACGCACGACTTGTATTTACTTTACATGCACAGATGTGCTCTCTGTGACAGCTTGTGTCGAGGATAACAGCTAGCCCGATACATGACATTGTCATAATCTGCACATGTGGGTTAGTCTGGCTAAATGTAAACCTGGTGGGGTCCTTTTTAGACGAATTTGTCTCCTGGATTCCTGGCTAGTATTTAGAGGCAATTCCCCATGTGCTGAAAAGACGCTCCTGTCTATGGTTGTGTCTTATAAGGGTCCGTTGACAAAGCCTTAGGCTAGTTATTTAAAAGTTTGTTAATTACTAAATATGCGCTTGTGTACAGCCTACCCTCTCAGAAAAGGCTAAGTCGACTTAAATAATTCAGCCTGTTTCTCAATTAGTTGCGGTCAGGACGGCGTAAAGAGCTGGAAACTGTACGGTATTGTTACACAAACACTGGGCTGCACCAAACACATTTTCTTGTTGTTAAACTTATTAGACGTCTGAGAAGTTGTCTTTGATAAGGCGTTGTTTTTGTTTTCATCAACAAAATCCGTGTTATTCAGTACATGCCCCCCAATTCCTCAATTTTGTCAACCAAAGCTTTTGTTTTAGTTTACTCTAAACGAATCTCCATCTTAGTGTGATGAAGTAAGCACTTTATCCAGGACCTCATTAAGCTTTGTTACTCGGTCTTGCCCGCGGCCACCGCCATGGTATGGTGCTGAAATGGAAAGCACAGTTCCTGCGCGTGGCTTCATGGCATTTTGAGAGCTATCACATGCTTATCGCGTATTTGGATGGACTGATGACCAGTTAGGCAATATGTGTTTCAATAATAACATTTTGGCTAAATGTAAAGGTATGAGAACACGGGTCTATTTGACCTACCTGTGTTTGGGCGTAGAGGCTGGTGATGGTAAGGAGGGAGCTGTTTATTTTTTCCATTCAATCCTGACCAGCACTTAACACTAATTGGTCTTTTAGAGCAGCTTGTCTGAAGGCAAATGGACGAACCGCCGGGAAATGTAAAGGATGTTCAACCAACTATGTTGCCGTCTGGGAAAAAAAGATCAATAGTTGTTTACTGTATATAGATTATTTAGTATAGTGCTTATTTTGACTTATGTAATATAAAAATGGGTGTAACAGAGTGGCAACGGCAGGACAAAAAAACATCCATGTATTTATCCGTGCTTTGGTTGTTCTTGTTTAAACTAATTAACAGGGACATTGAACCCATGGGAACGTCTGGCTTACCGGCATAAATGAGAAGTGCATGACGCTCTCCGGAAATAGGCTGCAGTGTGTTTATTCTGACTAAACAAACACAATCACGTTGTCTGTTAGGCTGCAGCAGGGTCAGTCGGTCTGCCATGACAAAGACAGTTTAACCACGTGTGCATTTTGTCGGCTATAGCCAAGTCCACAGGAGGTTAAAATTGATAATTGGTCTTCTTTCATTCTGTCGGGCCTACCTTGGCCTACCTTACTAAAATTCCTTACCAGTGTGGCCATGTGTGTTCCAGATGGACTTGGTTTATGAGAGGAAGGTCTTGCCACCAGGTATCCCACTCTAATGTAATCTAACACTAATTGCAGAGTGGAGCAGAGTTGGTCATGGTCACTTTGAAGGTTAGCCACATGTTCAAATGTGGTGCACACACACACATTGATGAATTGATTAATTGAATCACACACACATTGATGCACATTGATGAATTGAATCACACTGACACAGTGCACAATACACTTATAGGTAAACACATCCTTCAATGTGTCAATGAATCAACAGACGTACAAACACACACACAGAAAGCCAGATGCACTCATATAGGCATCACATCCCTTCTCTTAATAAATCTTCACAACCACATTCATACACACACACACACACACACACACTCACACACACACACACACACACACACACACACACACACACACACACACAGAAAGCCAAATGCACACATACATCCATTCTCTTAATAAATCTTCACAAACACATTTACACACACACACACACACTGACACTAATTGAATGGTTTTCTGGGTTGTAGGTTTGAGTGTGACTGGCGTCTGTTGGTGGAGGAGAGGAAGAGCCAGATTAATATGTATGAACTGTTTTTCAACCTAACAGCTGATTGCGTGCCTCTCCCTCTCTCTCTCTCCTCTCTCTCTCTCTCCTCTCTATCTTCTCTCTCTCTCTGTCCTTCTCTCTCTGCCAGGCCACTTGTGCTTGGGGCTGTTTGCACACGCCCTGGCGCACCACACATTTCGTAGCTTTAGAATCTAATTTATCTGTTCGAGTAAGCAGCCCCAGTTTAATTGATTTGCAAACAGCTCTTGCCTCGCTTCTGAATGTCATTTTCTGTTGGGCTATATCACTCTCTCACACCATTTTTCATTGAGGAAAAGGCACACTGATACTCAAGAAAAATGAGTTTCCCCCCCGTCATATCCCATACTGCCCAGCCATGATCCCTCTCTGGAATTGTGACCATTTCTGGTAAAAAAAAGCTGTTTGTTGTGTACAGACTTCCCTAAAGGGGTCTGATTAGATTGAACAGTCTGCCCATTGAACTGAATGCTGGCCTATTGAACGTCAGCCTAAGGTAGTCTGCTGAGCAGAACAAGTGGAGTGAGACTGGAGGGAGAGAGAGCCAAAGGGGGGGAGGGAGGGAGCGAGGGAATGAGAGAAAGAAAGACAGGAAACAGCTGTTTTATTTCTTTTGTTACCGTGTAGCTGGATTTGTTGTGTTTGTCACCCGCTGGCCCGTGCCAGAGCTGTTTTCTCGGCTGCCATTTGGTGCTCTTCCCAAAAGGTGGTTTTGTGGCGCGTTTGATGCAGGATCCATGTGCCTTTGGTGTGGCCAATGTGACAAGAAGCTGTGTGTGTGTGTGTGTGTGTGTGTGTGTGTGTTTGGGGGTATGGTGTTTGTGTGTATGAGAGAAGTACAGTGTGCTGTATTGTGTTTCTATGAGTGAGCGATATATCACGCCGTGATAAGTATGTGTGTGTGTGTGTGTGTGTGTGTATGTGTGTGTGTGTGTGTGTGTGTGTGAGAGAGAGAAAGAGAGAGGGGGGATTCAACACAGCCCCTCTGATCCATCTCATTGCTCCTCATGCCAGGATCTCTGGGTTTTTCTCTCCCTTCCCCCATCCGTTCACCCTTTCAGCCCTCTCTCCATCCCTCCATCTCTCTCCCTCTCCGAACAGATAGTGGATTATGCTCCTAATCTGAAGTGGGACAGGATGTATGTGGTCTTGTGTATGTCTTAACGGTATATATATATATATATATGTGTGTGTGTGTGTGTGTGTGTGTGTGTGTGTGTGTGTGTGTGTGTGTGTGTGTGTGTGTGTGTGTGCGCGCACGCATGTCTATGGTTTCTGGACCCTTGTCACAGCAGGTTCTCTGTCATGGTGCATTGTTGGACTGAATGGCCTCTCGCTCTCTCATCCTCTTATCCGCACTCACACTCTCTCACTCCAGCAGTACTCATGGGACCCACCTTTCACACATACCCCTCACAGCCCTGTACAACCTGAGGAAAAGAGAGAGAGAGTGAGAGAATAGGGAGAAAATGGAGGGAAAAAAGAAAGAGTAAGATGTGAAGAGAGAGAGAATGAGAGAGAGAAAGGAAGAGACAGAGTTAAGAGAGAGAGAGACAGAAAGACAAACGAAAGAAAGAGAATAATAGGTGAACAGGTGTTGTTTTTGTCCTCAGAACACATCCCCATGTCCACATTTTAAAAACAACTCCCATTTAAATCATCACTTCCATTGTGGCCAGGGAACAAGAGCAGTCGGAAGCAGGCATTGAAAATAACTCAGCGAGCGGAGAGCCGCTCTTTCCTGCCATGTACCGCCGGCTGTCTAATGAGAGTCTGAGGCACTGGGACGTCCAGTTTACGCTTTTCAGGAACACCTGTGCCACTTACTGCCCCCTATCTCAAACGAGCCCCGCTTCAGCCAGGCAGAAAGGAAAGGCTGTGAATCGGGTCTCCACTGGAGCCAGGAAAGACGCTGGGAGGAGAAAGGGAATTGTTGGGAAGGGGTGGAGGGTGGGGAGGTTGGGGTTGTTAATCTGGACATTTGGAGAAGAATGCAGCAGTATGTTGATTGATGAGCAAGGTGTGTGTGTGTGTGTGTGTGTGTGTGTGTGTCTCTCTGTGTGTGTCTGTGTGTGTGTGTAATCCCCTGAGAGAGAGAAGCAGAGAGAAAGAGAGAGAGAGAGAAAAAAAAGAGAGAGAAGCAGCTGGATGGAGAATGGGGGGAGAGTGAGGTGGTTTGGTAGCGAGTGGAGGGGGAGGGGAGTGGGCTAATAAACATTTACCCATGATTCTTTAGAGACTTCAAACACATTGATTAAGTGCTCACAGTGGAGGGCGATCAATTTCCTTTAAATCAACAGTGTCCTCTTCCGAGTGAGTGGTTGAAGCAGATGAGAGGACCAGTGTTGGGACTGTGGGTGGGGGTGTGGCACTTGTGGACTGGGGCTTGAGTAGGGTGGGGTAGTTGTGGGTGGGTGATGTCCAGGGGCCGTGGTGAGTTTAGATTGGCGGGCAACATGACAGTGGTGGGCACCTCTGTGGTTGGGCATTAGCAGTGTTGAGTTTTAGATAATTGCACGCGATCAGGGAGCGCCTGTCATCCGCTTCACTGGCACGGGCAGCTAATCATCTTTCCCTCTCTCTCTCTCTCTCTCTCTCTCTCTCTCTCCACATCTCTCTCTCTTCTCTTCATAGCTCTTTCTCTTACTCCATTCTCACTTTAACTCTGTCTCTTCCTTTCTCTCTCTCTTTACATCTAACCCTATCTCTTCCTTTTTCTTTCTCTCTTTCTTCATATCTTGCTCTTTCTTTCTCTTTTTTTCCTCCCTTTTCTCCCTATTCACTTTCTCTCTCTTTCTTCACATCTTACTCTTTCTTCCTCTCTTTTTTTCCTCCCTTTTCTCCCTATTCTCTCTCTCTCTCTCTCTTTCTTGGCTCCTGGCTAATTTCTCCCTCTGAAGCAGTGTGCTCAGTCTTTGTTTCCGGCCCAGCAACCTCAATGTGGCTCCAGCGCTGTCCCTTATCTTCTCTCCACTCCTTTCCTCTCCTCTCCTCCTTTCTCCTTCTCTCTTCTCATTTCCTTTTCTTCCCTCCTCTCCCTCTCCTCTCCTCTTCTCACGTCGCCTCTCTTCTTCGTTCTCCCCTCCTCTCCTCCCCTCCTCCTCTCCTCCCATCACATTAGGAAACGCACAGGCCCGTGTCCAATATCTCTCCTTTAATTAGTGGTCTCCTCTCCGAGATGCTGAGGCTGGAGAAGGATAGGAGTTTAAGGGGGAAGTGTGTGTGTGTTTGTGTGTGTGTGTGTGTGTGTGTGTGTGTGTAGGTCTGTGAGAGAGAGATTGACAGATACAGAGAAAGAGGGAGAGAGGAGAGAAAGAATGCAATAGTAAGTATGTGTGTGTGTGTACATGTAGGTGTGAGAGAGAGAGTGACAGATACAGAGAAAGAGGGAGAGAGAGAGAGAGAGAGAGAGAGAGAGCAGTGTAAGTAGTGTGTAAGAGTAGTGTGTGTGTGTGTGTGTGATACTAATTAATAGGGTAATACTAGTATTACTAGGGTAATACTAATTAAGAATCATTTTCACAGAGTACAGTAGGTTCCCTTATTCCGCACTCGTCACATGCTAGTGCTAATGGCAGCTACGAG
>NC_055963.1:34377397-34394897 GCF_018492685.1 Alosa sapidissima | reverse complement strand
TGGCTGGGCACCACAAAATCAAAACCGGCCACCACACATTGATGTTCTATGTTGTAGGCCTACTATTTAAATTAAAGATAAGAAAATAATTTCATTGAGCTGCACATTACTCACACAGCCTTTCCTCGCCCCGCCCTCTCTCTCTCGTAACGAGCCCGCTGCTCCTCCTCTGCATGTGCATTTAACAAAATATTCAGGATTGTTGAAGGATAGTGGGCTAAATTGCTATTAAATCCATGCTGCACAAATTTGTTCAAAACTGCTGCATTAAAGTTAAAGTAAACTCTGCTAAGGTCTTATCACAACATAGTTTAGTCTCCTCAATGTACTAAGTTAAGTTAAAGTATGCAATCAAGCAGTATCTCAAAGCTAACTTTAGAATACTGTTTGGATGTCAAGTTTAGCATGATTACTTGCAGCTGCTTGTATTCGTTACTCATGCAGGGCTCATTTTATTGACTCTGAATGTTTGCAAAATCCCGATGTAAATGGAAAAGTGTTTTCCAAGACTCAAAAGTGCTTGTCCAAAGGAGAAGTACGAACCGTTATTTGAACTAACTACGTTATGAATTGCATCCACACATCAGCAGCCTTTTAACTGTGTTAATGTTAATTGCAAGGATTCCCACACGAACGTCTTAAAATGACAGGCACTCAATTAGACATACACTACTGAACTTTATTGAATGCTACCTCTGACTAAGAATGCATAACTTTGCACTTGTATGGTCTTTTATTTTGGAATCTTAAGAGCAATAAACATATATTGCAATGTTAAAGAATTCATGTATAAGTTGCTATTAGTGAATTAATGGGGAGATAATCATTAATTGAATCGAATCGAAATCGAATCGGACTGAAAAAATGAATCGTTAGATTAATCGATGCATCAAAAAAATAATTGCTAGATTAATCGTTTAAAAAAAAATCGTTTATCCCAGCCCTACTGCACATGTGTGTGTGTGTGTGTGTGTGTGTGTGTGTGTGTGTGTGTGTGAAAGAAGGAGAGAAAGATTGAGAAAGAGTGATGCACCAACACACTGCCAGTCAAAGCTGTTTGAGGAACTGACAGAAATGTGGGTTTAAGCGCGTTCAAGTGCGCCATGATGTCAACTACGTTTTTTTTTTTTGTCTTGGACAGAAGGTGACTCGTCTTCCTGGTGGTAATTCAGTTTGTCCACACTCCGGAGCTGCTGGGAGTTAACTATTCTGGCCCATCCCTGTGTTACAGTGCACAGATGAGCCTCCCAATCCGACATAGAGTACGAGTCCGGGAATTTAAGACCAAGACTCTGACATTAATAACAATCGTCCTTCCCTCTCGTAAGTAACGGCTTCGGCATTGGAGCACACAGCTGGCGGTCAGGCCCCAGCAGCTGCGCAGTCAGTATCCCGACTCCGGGGCCAGCAATTATGTCTGTTGCTGAACAAGGGATTAGGGGATTGATCCAGATTGTTCTGCTATTGTCATAAGTCATGCAAACAGTCGTTAATCCTGTCACCGAGAGGCTGGATCCAACGGGCCGTCTCTCTCTCTCCCCGGGAGCCGCGGAGGTTAAGTGCAGCTCTCGCCCGCGGTCCGGGAGGAGGAGGTTGTGACGAGCTTCGTTAACCATACGCAGGGAGGCAAAGACAAAAGCAAAGTGTAAAATGTATGTGTTTACACACCCTCCTCTTGCGTTCTCAATGTGTGTGTGTGTTTGGGTTCCCAGGTAGCTGGCTGGGCACCCACTGGCTCTTTAGCGAGAGAGAGAGGAGTGACTGCGTGCATGTGTGTGTGTGTGTGTGTGTGTGTGTGTGTGTGTGCTACTCTGTGTGCCTCTCTTTGTTTATGTGTTTATAGTATTTCATTATAGATCATTACATTATACAGCATTAGCTCAGGAGTGTGCAATGGGGTGGAGATAACAGCAAGAGCAGGAGATTTAGGAGAAGGAGGATCATGGTGATGATAATGACGATGATGATGATGATGATGATGGTGATGATAATGATGATGATGATGAGGAGGAGGAATATCTAGTTACTCTCCTCACCTATGATGCACGTGGTCATCAGTCATCAGCTCTCTCTCTCTGTGTGACTCTTTAGCACTTCTGTGTTGATCACTGTTCAACCTAGCCAGTAGTTGGCATCAAAGTAGACGGAAATGGTAAAAGATGGTTTGGTGTGTGTGTGTGCGTGCGTTTGTTTGTGTGTGTGTGTGTGTGTGTGTGTGTGTGTGTGTGTGTGTGTGTGTGTGTGTGTGTGTGTGTGTGTTTGTGCGTGTATGTGTTTCTTTGTGTGTACACATGGAATGCTACCTTGCTGGAACACCATCTTTCCATTGCACTCTGCACAATGTTTGTGTGTGTGTGTGTGTGTGTGAGTGTGAGCGTGCCTTCCATGATGTTCCCCTAAGCTTGGCGCTGCATGCGTGGCCTGTGCACATCGGAAGACGCCCTGATTGTGATGTGATGACGATGGCCTTTTGATGTCATGTGGCATCTCATGTGGATGTTCTCTCCTCTGTGAGAAAAAACACAGAGGAGAGAAACCGATCAGGAAGGGAGCAGGAGAGAGATGGATAGATAGAGAGGGAGAGGGGGGTGGAGAGAGTGACAGAGAGAGAGCGACAGAGAGGATGAGAGGGGATGAGAGAGAGGGGGGGAGAGAGAGGAAAGGAGGGGATGAGAGAGAGAGCTCGTCTGCGCTGATGAGAGGGGAAAGCGGCTGAATTAGCGGGGCGCATTAATAGGAGGGTAAATGGTCACTCACTGGCTAGAGTGTAATAGGAGGATTGAGTCCAGCCAAGTGGAAGAGAGAAAGAGGGAGTGAGGAAATGTGTGTGTGTGTGTGTGTGTGTGTGTGTGTGTGTGTGTGTGTGTGTGTGTGTGTGTGTGTGTGTGTCTGTCTGTCTGTCTGTCTGTCTGAAAGACAAAACAATAGTTGGAGAGAGATTGGAGTCAGGTTGTTCAGCATTGATTTGACACTGCCAAGAATCCTGTTCATACCAGACACTGTGTGTGTGTGTGTGTATGTGTGTGTGTGTGTGTGTATGTGTAGTTTGTTTGTACCCTACAGAATGCATTCATTGTTTTGTGTGTGTGTGTGTGTCAGTAGCACACTTACGTGTTTCAGGGACATACACATCCTACAAAGAAATTCAGACAAATCAGCTTAATCTCTCTCCCTCCTCCTCTCCCCTTCCCAGTAGTTATCCACAGCTTCCGTGCACATTGATAAAACCAGAGCTGTGCATTTGTGTGTGTGTGTGTGTGTGCAGAGGCGCCTGCAGGAATTAATGCTATGGTACACACACCCATCACCCCCCCTGCAAAAAAAAAAAATTCACTCGCGAACAATATTTGTTCGTTTTAGGTCCGTGCATTGGTCAGTCAGCAAAAAAGTAGCCTACATAGCTTAACACCATCCCCATACAATAATACAACGACAACGTCTACAATGACCTATTCATTTGGATAACTTGATACAGCCCTATACAGGCTAAAGTTACTTTTAGTTTTGTTCTAGCGTAATGTGACGTCTGGCTTTAGTGCAGTCTAACGTTCTGACAAGCACACCAATTGCCTACCTTGTTCTTGCCCATCTTGAATAGCTCCTCTAGCGTTGCTGCCTCCATCCTTTCTGTTTTCGTTGTTTAAACTTGTGATATCCATGATGAGTATTGAGTTAGTGAATTAGCTCAACATTGTGTGCTGATAACCATATATAGATAGCCGAGTAAAAGAAAACAACAAGTAGCCTATTGCGTGCCTGCGTGCGTATTCTCTCTCCTGCTCAAACAAAATGTGTGCACGTTAATTTTGATAACGTGTTCACTAACTTTACGGAATAGAAAATGGTAAATAGCCTGATGGCATGCAGCTAAAGGGATACTGTGCATAGTTGGGAAGGTATGGTAGGCCAATTTGGTGTGAATACACACACACACAAGGGAAATTTTCTCTCGCTGTTGAGTAGCCTGATGGTACGCACAGTGCGTACGGACGTACACCTTTTTTTAAATCCCAGCGGGATTAAGCCGCTGCTTTATCCTGGCTGCAGACTGGCTTCGTGCCGTGGGCTTCTACTCACACGGCTGGGAGCACGTCGCAGCAGCAGCCGATTTCCCAAAATATATTGGAGGTGTTTTACAACTTTAATGCTGCACGATGGAGCGGAAGTGATGAATTTTACATGTATGTCTATGGCCTCTCTTCTACATGACTGCCCTGTCAGAATGTCAGATCAGTGACTTAGCCATTAGCGTCCTGTATGGCAGGAGACGTCATGGCTGGAGTTCTGGAAAGAGGGAGAGAGAGAATGAGAAAGAGAGTGAGTGAGAGAGAGAGAGAAAGAAAGAAGACAACAAGAGTGAGACAGGGTACACAAAAAGTGAGGTGTGTGTGTGTGTGTGTGTGTGTGACTTATGACTTATGCCAGAGAACAGGCACTGAATTGAAGTGGACTTCCCATCTCCAACCTGTAGAGGTCTCTGATACAGTTGTTGAGGATCCATCTGTTGTTGTGGAAGCCAGGCTGCACCATAACAGCATTGTTCACCTGCTCCAGCCTAGAACATCCAGGCAGACTCTCCTGTCTATTCTTAGAGCCCAAAATATGGAGTACTGGTCCAGTCTAAAACTATAGGGAAAGTTGGCCAAACTGCCCTTTGCGGACCACTCTGCATCACTCTGCGTCAGCAATGCCAACATCAGTGAGAAGATCCTTATTTTCTGTATAAAAGCACGTCTACAGGTTCTTCCCACCAAATACAACCTTTCACTGTGGTTTCCTTCCATCCATTCACCCCTCTGCATGCTGCATGACCCCCCTCAACACCTGGAGTCAGTAGCCCACATTATGAACAGTTGCACATCACTTAAAGGACTGTATATTGCCAGACACAACAGACTTGTGGATCTCAGTGCTGCTCAGATTCCCTGTGTGGATGATGAAAAGCTCTATAAACACACTACTGTACAGTCTGATTGGTTTAACTCACCTGCAAACACTTTTGTAGGAATACCAAATAGGCCTACACCAGATATTGTTGTCATATCTCAGCATTCAAGAACAGTTAAGCTATTTGAAGTAGCATGTGCATTTGATCTGTTTATGGAGGACTCTTACCTTTCTAAGACTGTAAAATATCAATCATTAATATTTACCATTGAAAACCTTGGCTACAGATGCCAGCTTATTGTGCTGGTGTTTGGTAGTCTAGGGCATGTACACAGGCTGGTGACCCAGGGACTTTGTATTGGGGGGCTATTGAAAACAAGAGCCAAACAGTTGTATTGCTCAGTACTGCTCAATTTCAGCCATTATAGGAAGCATGTTTATTTGGAAAAGGAGATGTTTTCTGTACCCTTGAGATTGTATTGTCATACATAACAATGTGCTGATATGGTTTAACCTGTTTGATCATTCAAAACATTTGATTCCTAATGAAAATTTACTTGTAATGTGGAATTGAATAAAGTATCTAAAGTGTGTGTGTGTGTGTGTGTGTGTATGCATAATGTTATTGTAGCCTTTTTTATTTTCTCAGTTTATTGATGAATTGTTTTTTATGCCTTGACAACAAAGGATGCTTAGACATACTGTACGAAGCCATGCTTAGCAATGCGAAGGAAGCAGCTTTGGATATGAATTTTGGGTAGAGAGAGAGAGAGAGAGAGAGAGAGGGATAGAGGGACAGAGGAGGGAGAGATGGAGAGAAAGGGATGGAGAGATGGAGGGGTGATCAGGGCTAGAGGTAGGACATTCAGCCACATCAAGCCAATTTCAGCCACATCAAGGCAGAGCTATGACACATGGGGAATTCTACTGAGGGAAATCATCAAAGAGCAGCCTGACTGAGAGGGACAGTGTAAACAAAAGAGACACATGGACATGCAGTGAAAGACAACAGAGAGAGAGAGAGAGAGAGAGAGAGAGAGAGAGATGTGTATTCTGAGAGAGAGAGAGAGAGATGTGTATTCTGAGAGAAAGAGAGAGAAAGAGGAATGAAAGGGAGAGAGAAACAGACAGAGGTGGAGGTAGATAGAAAAACAGAGAGGGGGGGTGGCAGAAATAGACAAACACAGAGAGAGAGGGAGAGAACAACAGATCCCGGCTTGACTGTGTTTATAGGGAACATTTGGCCCTGGCAGACACGGCTCCGGGGGAGGCCTGCTTTGATTTCGCCGTCACTCCTCTCTCTCGCTAAAGAGCCAGTGGGTGCCCAGCCAGCTACCTGGGAACCCAAACACACACACACACACACACTCACGGCTGGGACACCCAAACACACACACACACACACACACACACACTCACGGCTGGGACACCCAAACACACAGACAAACACACATGGGGTTGGTAATTGGCGTAGCTGTTAGGCAGAGGCTGGGGGAAGAGAAAGAGAGGGAGAGACAGCATATGAGTAGAGAGAGAGAGAGAGAGGGGGAGAGGTTTAACAACATTTAATGAATCAGTCATCAAGCCTTGGCCAAAACTGTGAGTGAAAAAAGAGAGTGAGGAAGAGTATAAACAGAAAGAGTGAGAGAGCACACAAGAGAGGGATAGAGAGATACTGTAGAGAGAGAGAGGAGTCAATAACATGACAGTAACAGCAGAGGAAGTATGAAGCACTGAGCAGCAGTCTGAGGGGGAGGATGGGGATGAAGAGAGAGCGAGAGAGGAGGAAGAAAGAAAGAGAGCGAAGGGAGAGCATCGTCATGCTGAGATAGGAGAGGAAGCCCCAGTGGCAAGGCTGAGTTTGTCTCCCTCCAAGTGAGCCTGTCAAAAGTTCTCCTTTCCCAAACTATCCCCCCCTCCTCTCCTCTCCCACTCTCTCCTCTAGTGCTCACACTATACTACTCCGGAATAAATAACAGACATACTTGTTCACAGGACATTTTCCATCCCATTTTCTCATCGGAATGAAGGAGTTCAAGAGCATCAGCCATGGCAGTGCCTCTCTTTTTTGGGTGATGCATTTGTTTAGCTGTGGCACAGCGTCAGCATGATCCACGAGCATTGGGAAGCCTATAGAGAGACGCTCTCCCACTCTTTTATAGCCATGCACACACATTCAGCTCCATGCATTACACACTTTTCCACTCTCTCATGCACTAAAGCACCTGAGCAAGTGAACTCGGACAGCATTTCACACACACACACACACTCATACACACACACACACACTCATACACACACACACACACACACACACACACACACACACACATCTCTCCCTTCGGTGAGGAAGAAAGGGAAAGGTGTTTGGCTGTTTGTCACTGAGGTGCGAACTGCAGCCTCACCTTTATTGCGACAGCGGTCTAACACTGATTGCTCTTGTGATCTTCACAGTGGTGGTGGCAGAGGTGCCAAGGCAGTGTGTGTGTATGTGTGTGTGTGTTAGTGTGTGTGATTGTATGTTTGTGTGGGTGGTTGCAGGGTGTGTGTGAGTTTACGACATCAGTATGTGATGTTGGTACCCTCTTTGTTTGTGTGTGTGTGTGTGTGTGTGTGCGCGTGTGTGTTTCTGTGTGTGTGTGTGTGTGTGTGTGTGTGTGTGTGTGTGTGTGTGTGTGTGTGTGAGGAGTGGATGTGGGTGTATAGGCCACTGCCAGATGAGCACGCAATCAGAGAGCTGGCAACTTCACTCATGGAACCACCCGCTGACCCCAGCAGTCAGTCCCAGAGCACCACACACACGCATACACACACGCGCACACACGCACACACACACACACACACACACACACACACACACACACACGCACGCACGCATGCACACACACGCACATACTACACGCATACACACGCAATACACACACACACTCACACACACACACACCAGTGTTTCCCATACATTGACTTATTTGTGGCGGCCCACCACAATATCAACTTTGACCACCACACAATGATTTTCCAGGTTGTACAAAATTGTGCTTAAATCTGGTTAGCATCATAAGGCATAAAAAATGTTTTTCTTGGGTTCCGGTTTCCGACCAACCCTGTCAATTCATGTGCGACCCAAATTAAAAATGTTTTGAGCTTGGGGAAGAAAATTAACACTAAATAGTCTAGGCTACATTAAATAAATCCACAAATAAAAGGCGAACTATAATTACATTAATTACC
The DNA here is from genome assembly GCF_018492685.1 of Alosa sapidissima. NCBI lineage: Eukaryota > Metazoa > Chordata > Actinopteri > Clupeiformes > Clupeidae > Alosa > Alosa sapidissima. Next base: position 34,386,779 of record NC_055963.1, on the reverse strand, counting down.
CCTTGCATTATGTATAGGGATGAGCATATTCTCTCTTTTAAAAAAGCTAACAAAGTAGCCTAGCCTAGTAGCCTACTGTTCACGAAGACGATTGTTTTCGTCACTTACCAAGGCACTCGCAATTTTGTCCAAACACCGCAACTTTTTCGCAAATTTTACCAATCGTCAAGTTTCCCCGTTACATTTCACCTACCACAAAGCATTTACACAAATAAAGTAGGCCTACTTTGATTTTCTGTAATCCTTACTGTTTACCTTTACTTATCCTTTTTAATAAGCATCAAGATGATCAGTGGTATTTTGGTCTTACTAACCTTAATTGCCCTAAATAAAAAAAATAAAAAAATCACAACTATTTTTGCAATTTTCACTTCCTCCCGCAATTTCTCCGCAAGAAACAGCTAAAAACACCGCAACTTCCATCACAATTTTTTAGAAAAGCGAAATCAGGCATTTTAGGTCGCAACAATCACAGAAAATCCTTGCGAAATTCTGGAGGGACTGATTTCCTACCTATCCCTTACTGCCACTGGGGGGGAAAAAAAAAATTCCCTACCGACCCATGGCCTCAACTGACAACCAACAGGAACCAAACCTTTTTTTTATGCCCAACCACTGTGCTAATTGTTAAAAACTGTTGTATTCAAGTTAATTCTGCAAACCAACCACCACAAATGGAATTCAATTCTGTGGGAAACACTGCACACACACACCACTACAACTGACTGAGCAGTCTCTCTCACTCAATCACTTTGTCATTTTTTATCCCTTTCTCTCAATATTTCTCTCCCTCTTTCTCTGTCTCTTACCCTCTTTCACTCTGCTCAGTTCTCTCTCTCTCTCTCTCTCTGTTTTTATATCTCCCACTCTCTGCTTTTGTCCATCTCTTTCGTTCTCTCTCTCTCTCCATGCTTCCCACTCTCTCCATCTGTCTATGATGTTGTTGAACTCTCTCTCTCCCTCCCTCCACTCTTCCTATCTCTCTCTCTCTCTCCCTCCCTCCACTCTTCCCATCTCTCACTCTCCCTCTCCCTCTCTCTCCATCATTGTTTTCCATAATCATTCCGTCCTTCAGTCTGTCACCTGTTCTTTTTTCGGTTTGTTTTACATAATGTCAATTTTTCAAAAATGTGTTTTGGCAAAGCGTCAAACACATGTCTGCTTACCAGTGATTATGGAACCAAAGAGGGTGGGACACGCAAACACAGACAGACAAACATCTGCTAACACACGCCGTTGCTGATTTAGAGATTGAATGAGACATTACTAAAGGCCTGTCATTGTGTGTGTGTGTGTGTGTGTGTGTGTGTGTGTGTGTGTGTGTATGTGTGTGTGTGTGATGGTGACCTGACAAATTGAAAAGTGTCAGGACAATGGCTGGGTTGCAGGATACAGCCACCTACACACACAAAGCACACTCATGTGTGCACTCACCCTCAAAACTATTCTGTGATAGACACATGTGCGTGTTCTAAACGTACATACACGCAAGAGCGCTCGATACACACATAGCATCCCAGCACACACACACACACACATTAACCTACTCTGACCCTGCACTGACACACATTCAGGGTGTCCATAAATGCACATTTTTGCCTGTTTGGTCAGACAGAAAACAAGCCCTTGGTGCAGTCGTTCACACCCACTGGATCATGAGTATTCATACGGTCACTGCTTCTCAACATCCAATAAAGTATCGAATGGCATTGCGACATGCCCCCAAGGCTTTTATTGATCTGTAGAGCTAGGCTTCCAAATCCAGCCCTGACTCTGTGTGTGTGTGTGTGTGTGTGGGAGTAAGCAGATGTCCTGGAAATAAGACTCAAAGCAGCACACCCATCAGTTGCTGTGACTGAGATTATGAGTTCTTCATTAGCTTTTACCCTTCTCTTCAGTTTTGCTCTGTTGGACTGAACTGAGTATTGGTCACTGTGTTGGACTGTTGCATTCTTGCAGATCAGGTCGGACAATGTCAACCAGTGCCTGACTGTGAGAGTTGGACTGTATTTACCGGTGTTCCACTGTTTTAACGGGAAGAGCTGCACTGTGTTAACCTCAGTTGGACTGTGTTAATGAAGAGAGCTGCATTGTGTTAACCTCAGTGCCACTGTGTTAACAGAGAGAGCTGCACTGTGTTAACTTCGCTTGGACTGTGTTAACGGAGAGAGCTGCATTGTTAACCTCTGTTGGACTGTGTTAATGGAGAGAGCTGCATTGTGTTAACCTCAGTGTGACTGTGTTAATGGAGAGAGCTGCATTGTGTTAACTTCGGTTGGACTGTGTTTTAATGGAGTGAGCTGCACTGTGTTAACTTCGGTTGGACTGTGTTTTAATGGAGTGAGCTGCACTGTGTTAACTTCGGTTGGACTGTGTTAATGGTGTGAGCTGCACTGTGTTAACTTCGGTTGGACTGTGTTAATGGAGTGAGCTGCCTAGTGCTGGCTTGGTGGACTGTGTTAACGGAGTGAGCTGCCGCTTGGTCCACTGGTGCACTGTGAGGAATGCTGGCCCTGCTCTGGGGCGAAGGTCCCCTGAGGAGACAGCGTGCTTTGGGCCCCGCAGCTCTGGCCCCGGCCCCCGCTCCTGTCCCTCCTCCTGTCCCGGCTTACCGGGCCGCCCTGCACAGCCTGGTGGAAGGTACTACTCTTTCAGCACAGACTATTCACAAAGTCAAATGTAAAGATGTTGTTTTAGTGTTTAGAGTGATTAGAGACTGTGTTTAGGGCAGTAGTACTATTCTTTCAGTACAGTGTCTTCTCAAAGTCAAATTGGAAACTGTGTTCAGAGACAGTGTTGCCAAAGCTAGTATTTGGTATTTGGTGACAGTAAAAAACATAATTAGAAAAAAATAGGTGCAGCAGTATTTACAACAATAGCCGTTGTACTCAGTGTAATGTGACGGTCACAAACATAATGAGGATACAGTGGCTGTAGTTTACAGGGCCAGTTTCGTCATTAGTTTGCAGAAATTGTCTTTATTGTCCAGGGTGGGTTTGAAGGTGTTGGCAGTCTCATTCATTTGAGATTAGCATTAAGATCATTTGTGTCTTTGTGCTATAGTTGTCTCTACTGAGCACGCTCCGGCTGATACTAGGATCTCTCATAATTAACGTCAGCGCTTCCCTCGTTAGGGCCTAATGGCGTCCATACTTCACTGAGATAAGATTGGTCTTGACGTCGGTCTCGCCCTTTTTATAATTACTTTGGCAGAACAGGAGCAGGATGGGGGATATAATGGTGGTTTAACTACAGACATGTTCCGCTTTTGTGACTGGGTGGTTTGGAGCTGTATTAGACAAAAAAGCAGGGTGTGTTTAATTATAGAAATCAGAGAGTGTGTGTGTGTGTGCCTGTGTGTGTGTGTGTGTGTGTGTGTGTGTGTGTGTGTGTGTGTGTGTGTGTGTGTGTCTGTTTGAGAGAGAGAGAGAGTGTGAGAGAGAGAAACCGAGAGAGAGACAGACAGACAGAGACCGAGAAAATCTAATGTTTTATTATGGAGAACTTTGGATCCATGTGAACACTTTGTTGTCGGAGAACAAACTGGGTTAGAACGCAATCACAGCTAAGTTTGTTCAGAAGAACGCAGATCCTTTTAGATGTCGCTCTTTTCAGTGATGGAAAGAAAGAACAAACAGACATTAAAAATGTACAAAGACAATCGTGTCTGAGCAAGGACTGTGTGTGATTAAGTTTGCTTTGATTATTTAATTTTTTTCTCAGGCTTGTGAACCACATCTCAAAGGAGCTGCAGACTCTCAGGGGGAATTAAAACAAACTTCTAAAACAATTAAGCAAGTTAAATATTCATGTGTTTTCATGACATACGCATTAAGTGACTTCTGCAGAGAAAGCAGGAGGAGCTGAGAGAGAAAGAGAGAGAGAGACAACTTAAGGTTGCTGGCGTTAGTGTTGTCACAATACCAAAATTATGACTTCGATACGATACCTGCCATAAATATCACGATGCTCGATACTGAAACGATACTACGGCGGAATCCTAAGATATCTGGAAAAGAAAGGACTCATACCTCCTCCAAGTGTATTTAGTAATTGTGTTGAATTTGGTGCACTTTTGTAGTGTGCAGGTCAATTCTGGGTTCTAAACTTCCTACATAATTATTATTTTTATAGTCAGTAAAATAGTAGGCCTACTTTGTGTGATTAAGTCCTTTATTTTTTGTTATAGTTCATTTACATTGTGTTGTGTTTTGCCAATAAAGTAGCTTTAAATAGCCAAACTAGGCTAGATAAAGGTCAGTGTTGAAATTACTGCATGCAAATCACTGAATGCTATGCATAGGGGCCTAATCTTTAGGCCATCTGATGTACAGTATACAGTAGGCTTCCCTAGGCCTTCCCGTGTTCATGGGATTTCTTTGACAGTTGCAAAGGGAAAAATGTGAGGATAGTCTTCTTTGCGCCCAGTGTACAAGTGCGACGTTCCAACCACTCAGGTCTTCATCAGATAGGCCTACACCATTACCTGTTGCAATATGTCTGTGTGCATTCCTACATTAGCCTACGTCTATTTCTTTGATAACATGATTTGCTACCACGTAACAATAACCCGCTATTATTATTAGGACTCAACACGCTTTGATGCTGTGGGCTTTAATTAGCGCATTTCGGGTAGCCTATCCTACATCTGGACAATACTTATTGAACAAATTGCAGTCTACATGCCATGACAAATATTACCAGTAGTACTGACCGAACATGAAATAGATTGTTTACAAGTTATGGTAATGTTATTCTGGCGTGAACATTGCGCTTTCATCACGTTAGCACCTATGATTACAGCTCGTTATGTCTCGTCAAAATGATTACACCTCGTTATGTCTCGTCAAAATTCATTGATGAAGGAAGGTTCGCTTCATCCCAGAGAACCATACTCGTTTCACTTAGGCTAGACTAAAACAGAAGAGAAGAACTTGCCACTAACCATGTAGTCGTGTTTTCTATAGCATATTCGTTAACCTGTCGTTCTTTAAACAAAAATGTTGGGATATGTCTGCGAGGTGTTTAGCCAAGTTCCATGCGTAGCCTACTGCTTTTAAATGACTTTGAAACATATTTCACAAACGGGCCTCTGTATACCTGATGGCTTGCCTTCACTATTCGTGATGTATCCGAAATAGTTGCAGATTTCACTTCACCTTTTGTTTTATCCACAAGGCCGAGGACTGTCGGCAAAGAACTACTGTATGTTGACGTTGGCTGCGCACTCACTCACTCAGAGCTGCCTGCTTGACACGCCCACTTGCCTAGATGCGTGCAAGGAGCAGTGAGAGCAGCAGTTCACGCAGACACAGAACGTTAATTTTAATGAAGTATCGATTCTAAAAACGTCGGAAATCGCATCGTTTTTTGCGTGAAGGCATCGTGATACCTTTTTAGTATCGATACACCGTGCAACACTAGCTGGCGTGGCTTTCTGCTTGGCAACTCAAAAGTAAAGCCAAAGGGAAATGTATGCGGGACTTTCCAGGGCTCCTTAAATGGCAAATGAATGAGCTCAGTATGGTGGGATGGTATTAACCATATATATGCTTGTGCATTCTCACTGTACCGTACCATGACATATATTGTATCATATATGTGACGTAACCTAACACAATTTAACATATCACAACACTTTTAATCGCAACTCATTGCATCATGTCATGTTGTTGTGTCATATCATTTCATATCATGAAATATATCATGTTAATCTGTCAAAAGCCAGAGTGATCTCCATACCTGGCTGCCAGCTCCGCACATCAAAGAGTGAGGTGAGGTGATCCCATACTGGCTGTGTCTGCAGGAGATGGGCAAGAACTGGCATCACTGTTCACAGGAATGCTAAACTTTACAGCAGTCCCAGAAAGACAGATCCAGATACCATGAAGAAGCTTCCCCTGTTCAGATTCATCAGGTTCCTGTTGTCTTTATCAGTGGGCTGTTGCCTGGTTGTGTGGTGGCTCAAGAGTAGCAGTAAGCTATTAGATAAACATGGATTTCAGAGGATAGCCTGTGGATATGCTATCATGAGCTGGCATGCTTGTTCCACAGGATAGTGGGGGAATAATGGATTTGGGTATGCGTGTGTGCAGTCGTGTGTGTGTGTGTGTGTGTGTGTGTGTGAGTGTGTATGTGTGTGTTGTACTAGCAGTGTTTGTGGCAGTGAGGTTAGTGTACACATGCATACACCACCACCATGAACCATGTATGTATAAACACACACACACACACTCAAAGCAATTTTGTAGTTTGCTGTCGTGCGGTTACATGACTTTGAGATGAACATCGCTGCAACTGTCACTGCGGTCCCCCAAGGGATTGGTGATAAGCTCCCCCATCACTCTCTATCTCTCTCTCTCTCTCTCTCTCTATCTCTCTCTATCTCTCTCTCTCTCTCTCTCTCTCTCCATCTCTCTCTCTCTCTCCTTCCCCTCTCCATCTCTCTCTCTCTCTCTCTCTCTCTCCTTCCCCTCTCCATCTCTCTCTCTCTCTCTCTCTCTCTCTCTCCTTCCCCTCTCCATCTCTCTCTCTCTCCTCTCTGCCTCTCTATTGTAAGCGTCGATCCCAGGCGGGCCCGAATTATCAGCTGTCAGCGAGATTTAATCTCCCCATGGCACACCGCCTCGCTACGGGCGCATAATGCCACGGAGCACCACACGGGATTGGAGGAGGCACGCCCTCCGTACCCCCCCATGCACGCCTGACCCCCCCTCACTTTATGTGACCCAGAGATCTGACACGTTGTGACACAGTAGCCTGACCCTTGTACACTGAGCTGTGTAACAGCCCAACGCTGAGGCGAATGCACTGTCAGTGAATGCGTGTTTGAGTGTGTGAGTGTGCCCGAGTGTGAATATGTCTGGATGCACACGCGCGAGTGGCTATATGCATGTGTGTGAGGTGAATTTGTGTTCTGTGGATCAGTGGGAGTGTTTTGAATGGATGTACTGTACGTGGCTGAGCTTTGTTAAGAGCAACTATGCTTACATTCAAGTGTGTGGATGGAGGGAATACTGAAGTATTACAGGACTAATCACACACACACACACACACACACACACACACACACACACACACACACAATTACATAGTAATACATGCACACACACACAAACATGCAGTGCGTGGTCATCAGATTATACGGCCATCTTTGACATTTGTATGTGTCTGTGTGTGTGTGTGTGTGTGTGTGTGTGTGTGTGTGTGTGTGTGTGTGTGTGTGTGTGTCTCTCTCTGGTGCGTCCCTTTATGTCAGAACAGGTCATCGGGAATTGCAGAGGTCAATCAACACAGTGACAGCACACACACACACACACACACACACACACACACACACACACACACACACACACAGCTGAGAAGGCCACTCAATTGTGTGTTATCAGCCCCTGCTGGCCCGATCGATAGCATGCTCTGGAAGTGACATTGTAGCGCTGCATGGGGCCCTTGGCCCCTTCAAACAGCTGCTGTGCTGCTCAGGTGGAAATGACTTTCTCCTCTCTACCACACACACACACACACACACACACACACACTCACTCCAGTCCTCCTCGGAGGGTCAGCAGGGGCGGGATTGCTGTCGATGTGCGGTGACACGGGCTTAAATATATCTCTGGGCTGAGGACAGGCTGCCTGTGCCAGGTCTTGGTCCTTGTCATCCTTTTCTTTGGATCTCCTTCTTCAAGGACTACACGCTTGACATCTCCCCGATTCTCTGGGATTAAGAGCCAGGCTGCCGCAAAGACCTGCTGTTTTTTCCCCTGTAACTGTAGCTGTGGATATGACTTCTGAGCCATTCACATTAATGTGGCTGATGGTGAAAGTTATTGGAAGAGGTTAGTGCACTGTGTCTAATAAGCTTAGCGGAACTACAGTCATAATATACATAGATATATGAGAAAGTATTTAAGTATTCTACACAAAAGGCACAAAAATGGCAGTTAGGGATCTTGGCCCAGGTAGATTGAAATGTAAGCGAGTGCTGGAAAAACAAAAGCGCCAAGGTCGAAAAGAGGTCACCGTGATGTTTTTATCCCCTCAAAGTTTATTCATGTGTTTTCCTAGCACGCCTTAGCCGTTTTCCCAGCAGACTGTCAGGGCCAGAATAATTTCACGCTTCATTCTTCAGGTTTAAGATAGGTCTCACAGGATCCCCTATACTTCTACTCTGCAACGTGAGCTCGGACAAACTCAGCGGGACCGAGCTCAGGTTGGCTCGGCTGAGATGCCGAGAGGTGACTCCGAGCTTCATAGTACACGCCCCCAATTCGCTACGCTGTTTAGGGCTTTTATTTTTGGTCGGGCAGATCAAGACAGTGAAATCTGTGAGGGATGAATTTAAGGCCAGTGTCAGATTAGCCAAGAATGCTGAGGCCCTATTAGGGTCTGTCCCTTTCAATGCCTGAAAGAAATCCTTTTTTAAAGTGCAGACTGTGAAATATTTATTGCAAGTATTTAAAATTCCCCACCAGTGCTTCGCTTGTCTTAAGATGTATTACAGGTTTACAAAGTTTCTGTTTTGCTAAAGCTTCATTTTTGTTTTCCTGAGACATACTTTTGTGTTGAATCAGCTATGGAGAAGTGGAGAGGGGAGCGTTTGAAGGCAATGGAAGCTTCTACATTAATGCATCCAGCGAACCGAACGACAGCAGCGCACTCTAAGAGGACTGAACACATATCCCAAATTTCCAGGGATGTCTTCCCGTGGAATTCAGCTCGGGGCGGCCTGGCAACCCATTTCACAGCCGCTAATTAAATTTGTTGTGTGACGACACACAGAGCCTGGCAGCGACCGCCACGTGAAGAATTTAAGAATTTCCGACCTCAGACCTGAGGGGGGGGATGGACGGGGGGTTTGGTGCAGCAGCATGGTAGCGTCTTAACGAAGCCCATCAATTTTGTGCGAGAGGGTGACATTTTTTTCCTTCAAGGTTGGCTGCCTTTACCCTTGGCTCAGCTGCGCGCTGTGCAGGGCAGGCGGACGGACTGCAGTCCAGGAGCTCTGGTGTTTGGCTTGCATTACATGCATCTAAGCAGTTTAGTTCTCAGCTTCAGCTATCAAAGGGCCACATAAATCCCCTCCATTCACTGTAATTCAAAAGGAGCGTCTTTACCTTCCCCCACGCCTTCCCTTTCCCCCCATCCTTCACCTCCACGCCATTCTCCTCTCTTTTTTAACGGCTTCTTCTCTGACCCCCTTTTCACTCTGTTCCCCTCCCCTCCTCTCAGCTCTCCATGCTGTTTTATGTGCTCTCCTTCTCCCCTCTCTTTCTCCTCTCTCCTCCTCTCTTCCTCTCCTCCCTTTCTCCTCTCTCCTCCTCTCCTCTCTTTCTCCACTCCTCTCTCATCTCTCCTCTCCCCCTCCCCTCCTTTTCTCCTC
>NC_055963.1:34352397-34372397 GCF_018492685.1 Alosa sapidissima | reverse complement strand
ACAATCTCAGCCAATCCACACTCAGGTTTCATGGAATCAGCAGAAGGGTCAGCAGAATTTCATCAACATTTCACACACACACACACACACACACACACACACACACACACTTAAAGTTGTTTGAAACTGTGCTGTGGGTGTGAGTGGTGCAGATGCTGTGTGTGGACCGAAGGCTTCCCGTGGAGTGAGCAATGGCGCTCTTCTGAACCTGGACTGCTGGGAGAGGAGATTAGTGGAGCCCTCACAAGCCCCGCCCTCTCCCCTCCCCTCTCCTCTCGCCTGCTTCACCTCTCCTCTCCACTCTTCTCTTCTTCTGACCTGTCATCTCCCCTCCACCTGCTCCATCTATCCAGTCCTATTTTCTTCTCTCCTCGTAAGTCCTCTCCTTTCCTCTTCTCCTATCCTCTCTTCTCTTCTCCTCTCCTCCTCTCTTCCACCTCTCTTCTTGTCTGCTCCATCTCCTCTCCTCTTTTCATCTCTCCTCTCAAGTCCTCTCCCTTCCTCTCCTCTCTTCTTTTCTTCTCTCTTCTCTTCCTCTCCTCCACCCCTTTTCCTCTCCTCTCCTCCGTTCTGCTCTCTCTCCCCTGTGTCTGATATGGAGGGCCTTGGGCCTCTGCCACAGACAGACTCAGACTGCTTATCTCCCCCACGAGCTGGCAGCTGCCACTCAATCACACAGAGAGAGATGGAGGGAGGGTGGGAGAGATGAAGAGAGAGAGAGAGAGAGAGGATGGAGAGATGAGGGAAAGAGAGGAGAGGCAGAGATGGCAGAAGAGATAACTGGAGAAACAGAGAGGCTGAAAGGAAGAGAGGAGGATAGAAAGAGGAAGTAGAAATGGAGCAAGAGAGGGGAAGGGAGAGAGAGAGAGGAACAGACTGAAGAACAGAGAGAAAGCAGAAGGGAGAAAGAGAGGGAGGACAGGGAACAGACGGAGGGAGAGAGGGAGCGAAAGCATGCATCAGGGACAGACAGACGGAAGAAGAGAGAGAGAGAGAGAGGTAATGAGCAGGACATGGAAAAGGCTAAAGAGATTCTGAGGGGAAGAGTGGGAGAGAGGGAGTTAACAAGAGAGAGAGAGAGAGAGAGAGAGACAGAGAGAGACGGGGGATAGTAAAAGAGTGAGCGCAGATGTAGGAGCCTGAGAGTGCAGGAGCATGTCAGACTTTGAGTGGCCGTGCCTCTGAACACACACACACACACACACACTCACAGACGGATACACACCATGCACCCCATGCTGTGTGCGCGGGGTGCTTGTGGCAGTTCTCCCAACATGAAGGGTAAGCATTCGCTTTGCATTTCACATGCGCTGGTTGTGTCTTCATGGTCCATCTGCTGTGGACAATTGCTCCATATGGATGTGGATATGGTGTGTATGACTAGGCTTGCTGAACACCTCTCGTGTTGGATTACTCAGTGTTTGTACAGAGCGTTGTATCACACAAATATACCGACAAAGTGACTGAGCAGCTTGACAGCATCTGATGAGGGCTCTCCGTGTTTATGTGTGTGTATGCTGTGTGGTTTGTGTGTGTGTGTGTGTGTTTTGAAGAATATATAGAGTACACCGTATGTCACCAGTTTATATTTGAAGTCTTGTCTTTGCCTGTTGGATCTTTTCAGCTGTTGTTGTTTTGTCCTTGACATCTAGTGTGATGACATGTTTAACTTTTGTCTCAGGTCAAGGCAGACCGAACCAATCAATGACAGATCTGGATGGTCAGATGGTAGTTATTTTAGCAGTGTCTCTTGCTATTCTGCACAAGTTGTGGATGGATTGTCACTTTTACCGACTTGCTAACATCTCATCCTCCTCCCCACCCACCCCCCTCTTTTCTCTTTATTCTCCTCTCCTCTCCTCTTCTGTTCTTTCCTTTCTTCTCCTCTCTCCTGTCTTTCCTCATCTGTTCCACTCAACCTCTTCCCCTTCCCTCTCTTCTGCCTCACCTATTATCTCTTCTCTCTCTCTCTCTCTCTCTCCTCCCCTTCTCCTCCTCCTCCCCCTCTTCCTCCCCTCTTGCCCTCTCTCTGCCGATCCTCGCGTCTCTCCAGCTGCCTCCAGCTTTAGTTTCTGCCGTCCGGGCCTGGAGCACACCGTCTCAGCCGAGGAGCTCAACTACCAGCTGCCACGCAAGGCCGGCGGCAACCTCACCTGGCACGACGGCCGCGGACAGAAGAGTGCCGGCGGCAGGACCGTCAAACTGCTGCAGCAGCCGGGCACCGAGGCCCTTCAGGTATGTCAGTCTCACACACCGTTTTACACCACACACACAGACACACAGACACACACACACACACACACACACACATAAACACATAGACACACACACACACACACACACACACACAGACACAGGCCGACACAGACAGACACAAACAATTTGTCATACAGCTGCTCCTGCTGCTAGACGAACAGAGTATTTCTGTGATAACACTTTAAATATTGACGGTAATTTTGATACCACAGATGAATGAAGACCCAGTCAGGCAATGAAAAATCAGGAACAGAGCTATATTTACTCTGATGTGCATCAAGGGAGCAACAGCATGACTTTGCATAAAGATCCACCAGCTGCTCTAACTAGACGAGAAAATACTCAGGGTTTAGGTATCCTTCCAGGTTGACGGGGTATGGCACTGGTCATCCCATTTTACAGGAACCACACAGACCCTGATTAGTGCCAATCTGGCAATCTGGAGCAAATAGCTATACTGACGTAGGGGATTTTTCTCTTAAGACTCAATCAGGACGATGCAAGATCAGGATCCAGGCTTTATTCTTTTCAATGAGGGGCCAGTGGCCCTCAAGGGAGAGAAGTACATGTTTGTTTCACCCCATCATGGATTTCACCAGATTCTCAGTATTCTCTGACTTTTCTGACTATACAGAAAAAGTCTACCATATTTAAAGTTACACACAAAGAGAAGGAGTGACCTACTAGTATGAATATGCAAGGTAAAGGTGTGGTGTGTGGGGGATGTGGCCTTTTGGGTGACGTCAAGTCTGGCCAGCTTCTATTGTCTTTTAATTAAAAACTACCCCCTTTCCTGGGAAGTCCTTCAGAGGCCTGGACACATGCTGTTCTACAAACATTAACATTTCACACCTGGTGATAAGCAAAAGGCTATAGACAGGCAAAAGACAGGCTTTCATTGAATTCAAGGATAAACAAAGGATGCTTGCATAGGACAAGGACAGGAGAAATACAGTAGACTATAAAGCTTATTCACAATTCTTTCAAATCCCCCTTTTCTTGAACATCTAAACTTGCTAACATAAATTATGAATCAGCTTATTAACAACAGAGGACTTTTAGGGTGTGGAAGGAGGTTACAGATCATGGGAGAATAAAAATAACAACAGTAGAAAGACTGACATCATCTACCATAGAAACAGCTAAGAAAATGCAACCAAAGCCAGTTTCCATTCTTCTTGTGGTGCACAATGCAATAGAATAAAATCACAGGTGGGTTACTTCATGTGGTGCACAATGTTTAGAATGTGTATGTGTGTGTATGTGCGGCGCTTGGCTCTATTAATAGGGGGCGTTCCCCCACACCCTGTGTTCCTCTTCTTTTCTTCAATCTTTCCTTCTCCAGTTAAAGTATACCAACAAAAATAAAAATTCTCTAGTCTGAAGGTCAGGGTCGACTACCTGGAACCTTCGGATCCTTGCTGTTTTGGGGGGTTATTCTGCCCACAGCAGGTCCACTATTCTAAATTGATCCAATCTTTCTCGTGATGTTCTGACCAAGGTCCTTTTGTGGGATGGTACACAAGACTTCCAAATGCTGCTCTCCCAGGAACACTGTGCTGCTGGGGTCTTCAGGGGTGGTGTTGGATATCAGATCAAAGGACTGTCCCCCTTTCGATAAGCTGTGTCTTCCACCATCACACTTCTGTCCTATCCATCACACTTCTGTCCCATGAGAAGCCAGCGGGGGAAGTGAGACATGCGTCGTTAGGATGTCTCTGGGTCTGCGACTTCAGAGTCTGTAAACAGATCTTGAAAATACATGTAGTCTTGGAGCAAAAAGGTTTTAGCGGTCATTCCAGTAATAATAAGCAAAGGATCATTCAGTGGAGTTTAACATTTTTCAAAGATGACGTCAGCTGCAGTCAGGTCTGTCTTGACCTCTCAGTTATACTTCCAAACACGCAAACAAGACAGTACATGAACTTTGAGGCTTGTGATGCCTCAGAACAGAATTCCTAGTAATAATGTAAACATTTCTTATGACAGTGGTCCAAATCTATTAAACAGTGTTCTTGAGAGGTAGAGTTTCTTGAGGAGCCCAAGTACTCAACCTGTAACAGGCTATTTACACACATCACCATCACCATTGTTAAAAAAACCTTCGGATCGGTGGCACACCCTTGTCCATCAGATCCGTCTCCGAAACTGATAACAAAACAAATTACAGGAGGACGTCATTGTATGAAATAACATGGTATGGTTCTGTTTGTAGACATCAAATATCATCCGGTGATAGGTGGCTAGGAGCAAAGCTTGAAAATGTATGAAATAAATCATTACAAAACAAACAAACAAACAACATAAAAAATGAAACTTTAACCCATATGTTTTCTAATGAAATTAGAATATATATCAGCAGTTAAAGCAAGCAAACAGACCATCAGAAATTAAACCAATGAGAACAAGGAAAAAATAAAATAAAAATAAAATAGCGACACAGCCAGAAAAGGCTCAGATGGGGATTATATAAAAAATATCCTCCTGTTATCTTGGCACCTATAATGGAATTGGGAAATCTGTAACCATATCATCTGAGCAACAAGTATTCCTAGTCAGGACAAACTGAGAAGGAAATCAAATGAAATAAACCGTAATATAAAGAAATAAAGGTGCAACAGAATAACAAAAATAAAATTCAAAGTCAAAGAGAATCAAATCGAAGAAATATAAATGATATTTGTACTACCAGCATCTGTATAGCCTAGGTGCTTTAAAGCAACAAAAAAACTTACAGAGTCTATGCTCTTAGACCGGAGCATACAACAAAAAACAGTACATAACTTATTATCTTCAGCTTTAAGTGACTAGAGTAAAAATAAACTAAGTAATCATGAGTCAAACTTAGTATTACAGAGGGGAAAAGGAAGTGTGTAAAGGAACAGACAATAACACTAGATACATGCTCATTGCAAATGTTTACCATTGTGTTCCCCATATAAACCATAGAAATAAAATACAGTAAGATAAGGAAAGTAACAGTAATCTGGCCTTGCCCTGGTCAGAATGCCAGACATGAAAGGAAAGAAATAAAAATAAAATAAAACAACAACAACAAAAATAGAACAACAAAAATAACAACAACTGTCAGTCTTGATTGCATTAAACATTGGCTCACCATTAAATAAATCACCAGCCAACCTGGAAATCAATTTGTCTTATAAGCATATTATAAGAAATCAAAGAGTAAGAGACTTGCAATCATGTAGTATGGAAGACAAATGTACAAAAGCAAACAACAAAGCCACTCTGACATGGCAGAAATTCATAAAACAATATTCAAAACATTATAAAAACAGGACCGTGATTGTAGATCACCAAAGAAATTAAATCTGTGTTACATTTATAAAAAGTTCCCTTTGGTACAAAGCTATTCACACATGCTGGCCAGCACATACACTCACACATTCATTCATTCATTCATTCAGGGCCCATGTTGACAATAGCAGTGACAAGACAGACAAGACAAGACAAACTCATCATGTTTCAACACATAACACTGAACATAGAAAACTCCATCTTTGCAGATGGGGCAAATATTACTTGGATCCTGATCATCCATCATAAGTCTCCATAATTTAAAAGTTGCATTATCAATCCAATTTCAAACTAGTTGCACTTTTATCAATTTGAAGAACACAGTATCATACCAACTCCAATGTCTTTACTTTAAACGGTGGAAAACGTCATTCGACGCCCAACTATTAATATTATGCTTTCAGTTCATCATCTTTATAGGCTACTTCAATTTTTTGGTTTCATACATCTGTTATGACCAGCAACACTCTTATGCAATTTCATTTTCAGGTGAGAGATTCTTAGGTAAGCAGTCCCCCCAAATGTAGCCGTAAAGTGGGGAATGGCCAAGACCCCGGCTACCCTGAAAGCTTAATCCGATAAGCTCCAGATTGTGTCCATAGGACCGAATATGTTTCTGTCTAAAACATACATGGCTATTTCCAGAACTATTGTTCTAACGCCAGTCTCATAGAGACGAAAGTATTTTCAAAAATACTTACGGGCCATTTACAGGAACAAAACAAGCTAGTTACTAACGCCCAACAGAGCTCCCTGCTGGAGTGCGATAGTCTGACAAGGACTATTTAGGACAACTCCCTAATATCTCACCACCAGAAAATATCAATTACCTTACCTTAAGAGTGTGCCGTCAAACACGATGTTGAAGATCTCTCAGCAAAATTTGAATCTAATTTAAATCCAAAATTTTAATCTCACGGTTGGAACCTCCGTAACTGATAGTATATTTTTACTACCATATTTCTCTTAAGACTCAATCAGGACGATGCAAGATCAGGATCCAGGCTTTATTCTTTTCAATGAGGGGCCAGTGGCCCTCAAGGGAGAGAAGTACATGTTTGTTTCACCCCATCATGGATTTCACCAGATTCTCAGTATTCTCTGACTTTTCTGACTATACAGAAAAAGTCTACCATATTTAAAGTTACACACAAAGAGAAGGAGTGACCTACTAGTATGAATATGCAAGGTAAAGGCGTGGTGTGTGGGGGATGTGGCCTTTTGGGTGACGTCAAGTCTGGCCAGCTTCTATTGTCTTTTAATTAAAAACTACCCCCTTTCCTGGGAAGTCCTTCAGAGGCCTGGACACATGCTGTTCTACAAACATTAACATTTCACACCTGGTGATAGGCAAAAAGCTATAGACAGGCAAAATACAGGCTTTCATTGAATTCAAGGATAAACAAAGGATGCTTGCATAGGACAAGGACAGGAGAAATACAGTAGACTATAAAGCTTATTCACAATTCTTTCAGGATGCAACAATGCAGAACAATAAAACACTGCAAAAATATAATATTTATAAAGACATAGTCACACGTGGATATGCTCAGAGATTACACAAGAACAGAGTATAAAAGTATGAAATAAAAACAGTATGTGTCAGCAGTCAAAAGTCATATGTGCAAGAACACATAACAGAAATGTCAGAATATACCGGTACTACTTATGTATATAAAGAGTTATGATTCCAATACTCAGAGATTGGGTGATGCACATGTAAGTATGTACAGATATGAACGTGATATACATACACATATTTACTTATGCACTTTCATATCCAGTAAATAGTCAGTATGCAAGTGCATCAAAAACTCCCCATGCTAAAATATTGATAATACCCACATACATTTATATATAGTCAGCAAAAGTCTAGCTGCGCCTTTTGAAGCCAGTTTATGCTGTTTACAACGGTTACAACTGTTAAGTCATATTATTCATAATACGGACTCATTACACACGCAAAAGTGGTGTGTATGTGAGTTTGTGGCTACTCATGTTTGTGTGTTTGTGTGTGTGTGTGTGTGTGTGTGTGTGGGGGGGGGGGGGGGGGGGTTGGGGTTGTGTTTGTGTTTGGATGTGGTTGATTTTGTGGATTTTGTGTGATTTTGTGCAAACTTTTTTTATTCGACTTTAATTAATCACATCTCATGTGCACATTTATCCAAGGATAATCATCACATCGCTGATGTGTTTAAACTGTAGATGGGTAAGCAAGAGAAAAAAGAAAGAAAGCAAGAGAGAGAGAGAGAGAGAGAGAGAGAGAGAAAGAGGGCTGGAGAGAGAGAGAGATGTATAGGGTCATGTCTCCGACAGAATTGGTACACACAGATTTATGCGCATCTGTGTCCTTCCCTCTCTCTTCCCCATTCCTTCTCTTCCTCTCTCCCACTCTTTCTCTCTCCCACTCTTTCTCTCTCTCTCTCTCTCTACTATCTCTCTTTCTGTCACTGTCATCTCATCTCCCTCCATGGCCTGCAGCTTAGCGTCTAGCTTGCTTTTAACTCCTTCACTGACAGAGCGTTCCAGAAGTATTTATGTGTCAACACCAAAGGCTTACATCTTATTCAATTACTTTCTTATATGCACGGACTGCATGGGAATCTCTAATGGTGTTGTATCGTAACAGTATGATTTTACACACTCATATTACAAAAAGGTGTTCATAAAATTATATCACAGTGTCTTTGTTACATAATAATAATTGTTTTTACATAATGATAATTGTTCATTATAAAAATCATGTATAGGGATAATTACAAATAATTAAATGTTTAATATTGTCAAAGGTAAAATGGTATTTTGCAGACGTCTTTATCTAAGTTGATCTAAGGGATGGCAATTTTAGAGGAGTGAATCTGGGCCAACTGCTTTTCAGGCAGTGACTGTTCCAACACTAGTCCTAATGCTTTAATCCCTACTTTAGATATGAATAGAATATTAGTCAGACATGTTCAATGGAACCTTGATAAAGCCTGTTTGCCGAAACATCAGTCTTTAATAAATGTATTAACTTAAAGGGATCAGAGTGTGTGGCTACTCTGTGTTGAGTTGAATTTCTCCTGGCCAGCACTTTTACTTCGGTGGGCATTCCTCCTCCTTCTCCTCTCATAGACATGTCAATTGGCAATTGAGTCATTGTCACTGGATACATTGTATTTACCTTAATACGGTTCGAACCGGACTTGTAACCGGGGGGTTGCCGGTTCGAACCCCAACCAGTAGGAACGGCTAACCCCTCACTGCTCCCCGAGCGCCGCTGTTGTTGCAGGCAGCGCCGGGATTAGTGTGTGCTTCACCTCACTGTGTGTGTTCACTGTGTGCTGAGTGTGTTTCACTAATTCACGGATTGGGATAAATGCAGAGACCAAATTTCCCTCACAGGATCAAGAGTATATATACTTATACTTATACTTAATAGTTGCAATGTAGCAAATGCACTGTGATAATAAATTGTGCTTTTTTTAAAACAAGCTAGATTTGTTTTAGATTTTGCTGTTTTGAATTTTGTTTTATCAGCTTGTGTAGTTGTATGTGTTTTTAGGGTCATCATAGAAGGAACGAATGGCTAGTGCTTCGGCCAGAGTCTCTTCTGCTAAACGACTGCCTTTGTTCTTGTGTGTGTGTGTGTGTGTGTGTGTGTGTGCTTTGCTTTAACAACAGAGACAAACCAGTTGGGAAAATATAAATAAACATTGATGCTGAAACAGATCATAGTTTCATGAATGCACATTGGCACACACACACACACACACACACACGCATACGCACACACACACGCACACACCTCAGTGTCCATGTTAATTGATTTGCCATAATTTCAGACATCTTTCTTGTGATGTTTAGTCATAATCCTCTCCCTCTGAGGACACTATAGTTCAGACCTGACTACATCGATCCAGCATTTTAGAGCCTCTTTCTCGTCTTAATGAACTGCTCTGAAGGTGTTTCTACATGGAAGACTAATCACTGATATATAGGCTACTACGCTACTGATTCATAAGGGCTTGGATCAAATTGGTTCCTCCCTATTTCCCAGATGTAATTACTTACCTGTGCTTAGAACCTATTACCAGTGGACTCTAATCAGTTCAGTGGTTCATAATCTCTCCCACTCACACACGCACATGCACGCACACACACACAAACACACATACTCTCACACACTCTATTAAACAGGTAACTCAATTACAACCTGCACCAGCTCGATAATGAGAGAAAAAACAATTATATACACGGCCCTATAGCACTTATATGAAGCTATTTACCAGTCTTAATGCGACTTTATGTACAGCTGAGTCGAGGTGTTTTCTTCAGAGATCGACATAATCAAGTCCTAATGAAATTAGAAGTAGGCTAATAAGAGGGTTTATTGTAGTGTGTGTTCTATATGGTTTGGAAGTGAACTGCAAGAAAACAGTCCCATTCAGACAGAAAAGAAGCATTTATCATCTTGAATTGTACAGTGTGAACTGTGAAGTCCAATTTTTGTAAAGAAATTGGATTAGATATTAAAACAGGAAAACACATATTTTAGAATTGCTTTTTCCCTGCAATGTACATTACACTCTGATAAAATAAACAAGATAAATGTTTTGAGCACTATCTGTCTCAGATCTCAGGACCCCCTTTCAAGTAACTGGAGGTCAGAGTTTAGGCCATGTGTATGTGTTTAGGCTTTGTGTATATGTTTAGGCCATGTGTGTGCGTTTAGGCTTTGCGTATATGTTTAGGCTTTGTGTATATGTTTAGGCCATGTGTATGTGTTTAGGCCATGTGTATGTGTTTAGGCTTTGTGTATGTTTAGGCTATGTGTATATGTTTAGGCTTTGTGTATATGTTTAGGCCTTGTGTATATGTTTAGGCCATGTGTATATGTTTAGGCTTTGTATATATTATGTGTATAGGCTATGTGTATGCAGATATAGGGCTCTATCTTGCACTCCAGCGCAATTGACTTTGTATACTCGCACTTTTGTCTTTCCTATTTTGCAGTCAGCGCATATTGTAATTTTCCCTCCACAGCTACATGTGCGCCCACGGGGGCGTTTCAGCGAAAAGAGTTAAGTTGCGCTAAGGTTTTGACAAGCACCACAATTTTGCCTACCTTGTTGTAGCCCATCTGAAATAACTCCAAGCTTTGCTATGTTCCCTCCATCCGTTGTTTTCAAAAAACGTTTTATATCCATGATGGAAGTCTTGAAGTCCTTGAAGTCATGAGTTTGTGAATTAGCTTAAATCAGCTTATTATGTGCTGTTAATCAGCAACCATAGATAGTAAAAGAAAGCAGCAAGTAGCCTTGGCTACAATTTCTGTAGTTGCTGCGTCCATTCATTGTTATTCTCTCTCCTGCTCAAACAAAAGTTGTTTGCATTAAGTTGATGATAACGTGTTTACACTACTCTACTTTACATAAAATATTGTAAATATCCTACTGTCATGCAGTTAATGGGATACTGTGCAGAGTTGGAAAGATAGGTCAACTTGGAAAGTGTTTTTCGTTGTTGAGTTGCCTGATGGTAAGGTACAGCCGTAGCTTACACCTGCAGAAGTGCTTGCTTGGGTGCCTGTGTTGCGCAATGCACTTTGCTCCTGGCATCTATACGATGCAGTTCCCATTTCTCCAAACCATACATAATTACAAGGACAAATATTGCTACACGAGGGAAATCAGTGTGGTATCCGATGTGAAAAAATAGGTATAAATCTAGCGTACACATTTCCACGAATCACGGATGTGTTGATGACATAAATTAGGAAATATTAGAGGACTTAATGAGACGTGATGTTGAACTGCATGCCGATGCCATTTAGATAGATAGATAGATAGATAGATAGATAGATAGATACTTTATTGATCCCCAGGGGAAATTCAAGTTTTTAACCCAAATGCCCCAGCAGCAGCACGGGAGAGGAGAGCTTATCTGACAGATCTGCATTGTCTATAGTGAGGTAATGTTAGATTACATTGCAAAAATATCACCATGCATTCATAACCTCGTGATTCAGTAAGAGTGATCCCAAAACAACTTTTGTTAAGAGGAAAAATTAATAGCAAACTGTTCCCAACTGACTATAGCGCTGTGAACCGTTGCTGGCTGCGCCTGGCAAATCCGCCATCATAATAGCAATCCGCTATTGAACAAGCATGCCTGCTGTTAAAGGGAATGTGAGATGACGCTCTGATTGGTTTATTTCACGTTACGCCCAAACCACACCCATGAGTAATGTAGCTGCTACAGACCACCCCATTTTAGATTTGCGTCGGGCGCAACAGTCATTATCCCGCCGGTAAAATAGCAACAGCGCCCAAGATCCGCCCACAAAGCGATTTGCGTAAAGTCAATTGCGCTCGAGTGCAAGATAGAGCCCATAATGTCTGTGCCTTGCTTGTGGGGATGTTGAAGAAACTTGTTTTTGCCTCACGAGTGCAGCACATGCAGTCCTCTCTGGTTTGGAGCAGATGATGAGGTGACATGATTTGACAGCCATGCCCACCCACACCCCTTCTCTCCTCTTCCCTCCTGAAGTTTTGGAGGAGATTAGATGTTTAATTAAATAGACGAGTCTGAGGACTAGGGTGGGGGTGAGGGTGTGGTGGTGGTGGTGGTGGTGCAGACACATGCATGTGTAAGTAGCAGCGGTGGGGTTGGTTGGAGAAACTTGCCTACGTCTCAGGTCTCGTGTTGTGAGTCGGCTCTGCTGGATGGTGCCAGCGTAGCGCAGTGTAGCGTAGCGCAGCGTGCGGCACGTCCTCAAACAGCTGTCGGAAAAACGCCGGCTCTCAATTTGCATGTTTTAAATCTGAGGGCGCACCACACACTCTCCCCACACTCCAGCTTTTTATCTGAGCAGTCAGATGAAGTGAGAGAGGGAGAGAGAGAGAGAGAGGAGGATAGATGAGGGGGGGTAGATGAACTCTAGAAAGAGAAGGGGAAATTAGTGTTAGCTAGAGACAAAGCATGGAGAAAAAGAGAGGGGAAGTTGAGAAATGGAGAGAGAGAGAGAGGGGGGGGGGAAGGTAGGCAGAGAGAGGGAGAGCTATAGAGAAGAGTAACAGAGGGAGAGAGAGAGAAATGACGGGTTCAGAGGGAGAGAAGAAAGGGAGGGAAAAGAGATTGGAAGAGTGGGAGAGAATCAAACAAGTAAAAAAGGTAGACAGAAGTGAGAGAAAGAGAAAAATGGGGGGGCAGAGAGAGAGAGAGAAGACAGAAGAGAGAGAGAGAGAGAGAGAGAGAGATGTCAGAGACTGTCAGGGAGATAGCGCAAGAGCGAGCCAGCGATAAAAGAGATGTAGAGAGGGGAGGAAGAAGAAGCAGAGAAACAAGAGTGTGAGAGTGAGAAGGGGACCGGTTGGCGCGGGCCTCCGGGAGAGTGGACGTGCTCGGCCACGCACGCCCTGCGCCTCTGACTCCAGCTCCTGTTAGCATTCAGCAGGCGGCTCTCATTACGCCGACGGCCTGATTTGAATTGCAAAGGTTGGCTAGCCGAGGAGATTGGGCCCTGATTTGTTTAGTTTCCTCATTACAGCCCTGGGTTGGTGACCCCCCCCACCCACACACACACACACCATCACCCATCACCTCGACACCAGAAAGAGAAAAAAATTGTCCATTTCCAAAACAGAGAGATTAGAGATCCTAGGGACCTGCCCAGCTGTAGTCCAATTAAACTCTGCAACTCATTTTATTGTTTTGTTGTTTTATGAATACAAATGCAACAGCTAGTCCAACAGAACAGGTGTAGAAAGAGAGAGAGGGGGAAAGAGAGGAAGGGGGGGGGGTGGTTGTGTGGAAAGAGGGAAGGAAGGGAGGGGGTAAAAGAGGGGAAAAGAGGAAGAGAGTAATCGCGTCGCTCTCATTGAGGTTGAATGGAGACGAAATTCGCCCTAGTTGGGCGAAATGAAAGTGAATCGCCGAGGCAGACGAAACAAAGTTGGCCAAAGTTTAACTTTATTTAAATGAGGACCATTCGAGAACCAATCAGGTCCGCGTCTTTGTGTTTGGAGGCGGGAGTTACAAAAAAGTCTGACCAAGATGGCGGAGACTACCTGAGCTGTAACACAAACATTTGTATGTGATTAAAATGTTTCTACACGAACATTGGCACTTGTATCAACACGAATTGTGGTTTATATGCAACACGAACTTAGTCAGAGCACATACACCACTAAATAGACCACTATATATGTTAGTTTAAGCACTCGATCTTTTTAGCTAGCTGACAGGCGAAATGCTAGTATTTTAGGACATTGGATTGCATTGTAAACCTAGCTAGACAGCTAGGCTACATGCTGCAACACAGGTATGAAATATATTATGTATTATTGACCTTGTTGTTTCTATGAACATGAATTGTTGTTTATAGGCAACATAGTCTTAGTCGAGTCATAAAGACCCCTGGATATCTTCATGAAGTACTTTTGAATTAGCTGATTAGCCTAATTAGCTCGCTTGGCCACCACTGGCTAGACACTGCAGTCAAAAGGTTAGCGGTTTCGGCGTCACGCCCCCGGGGCGAAATTTCGCTGGCCGAAAATCACGAGGTGTTTCGCTGTGTGGAAACACACCGTAAGAGGGAGAATAAAGTACAGAAAGAGAGGCAGAGTTTGAAACTGCAAGAGGGAGAGGAGAGGAGAGGAGAGAAAGAAAGGGAGACAGAGAGAGTGTGCGAGGGAGGGGAAAAAAAACAGAGAAAGAAAAAATGGATTCCCAAAGGTTGTGTACCGTGTCCTGTCCTCTCTGCTCTCTTCATGTCATCCGTCCTGTCCTGACACACACACACTCTCACACACGCAGACACACACACACACGCGCACACACACACACACACACACACACACACACACACACACACACCACACTCCTCCTGACACATCACACTGTCCTGACACCTCACAGGGTCTGGGTGGACAGTGGGTCCAGTCCTGCTGCCCCACACAGGAGAGTCCCAGAGCCTGGTGCAGAGGGGCAAAATGGGACTCTTGTCTGTGCTCACAGAATCGGGTCTACCTGCACCACAGGCATCCACGCCAAATCTATACCTCACCCGTGCCAAGTCAGTCCGAATTCAAAAAAAAAATTAAATGACATGGATTAGCTTCAAAATGTAGCCTAATGTCTTCACCCAAACTACACTTTTCCACCAAAGTCTATGAATATGGTCTGTAGCTTTTACTTTTGTTGTATAATACAATTAACAGACAAACCATAATGTAGAGTAGCCTATGTAATCTAGCGTAGTCTAATCTCCTTGACGCATAGCATGGCTTCATTCATTACCACACGTAAACCATAGCAATAACAATAGCACATCAATTCACACATTCAACATGCTGTGTGGTGTAGCTCAATTTGAGGGGTCGTCATATGAATGTCATTGCGAATGATTAAAATGCAGAGGTGCATACAGAGAGTCAATAAAACAAAAAAATAACATAAAAAACATTGGGCAGGCAAGTGCCAGTTTTTTGTTTGGAGGAAGTAGCTGCACACTGCACCAATCGTAAGTTTTTCCTAAAGTTGTTCAGGTTCACCGTTGGGTCATTACTTATGGTAAAACCTTATCACTTATATTGGAGCTCCCTTGATAAAAATCACTCGTATTACTCACACATGCTTATCGTGACATTTTGACCACTAGATTAGCCTACTTGCTTTCTGCAAAACACAAACGAAGGAATTGCAACAGTGGGTCATGAAGATGCTTGCTAGATTCGGATACAGGCAGTTGTATAATCTATGGTTTTCTAGCCACTTTCTAGCTACTTTCGGGTAACGCGGAATGACAAGCTGCGCAGTTTTTAATGTCTTTACGCATGGTGGAGTGCTACAGCATGACGGTCATTCTTGAATTTTATGACAAAGAGGCCTAATTGGAGACGTTTGCGTGATGCGTTGTTATCACTGGTAACAACACTTGTTATATTACTAAATGCTTATTAAAATGCTCAAAACAGTGCTCCAAGAAGTGTGGGGACGGCGCTCCCCCGCGTCCAACGCCCACTACACCCCTGGTCAGGGGGTGAGATCTATGCCCAGTCCACTCAGTGGCAGCTCAGTGGCAGGGATGTGGGTCGTGGTTGGACTGGGGCAGTGTGAACGCTGCAGCAGTGAGGGCACTTGAAGGAGTGCGTAACTCAGTTTTGGTCCCCACTCTCCGGGGCCCTGCAGAGCGATTATAGCAGCATGATTCAATAACGCCACCAGGGAGGAGAGAAACAGGAAGGAGGGAGGAAGGAGGGAAGGAATGAAAAGTGGAAAGGACAAATGTGAGAGAGGGAGAGGAAAGGATGAGGCAGGCAGGTCGGAAAAGAAGGAAAGGATAGAGTTGCTAAGTGCATGAGAGTGGTGGGGGAGAAAGAAAGGTTGATACAGAGAAATAAAGAGAGGGACAGAAGGCGAGGGAGGCAGGGAGATGTATAGAGGAAAGCAGCGAAGAGTCATTGAGATGGAGTTATAGAGGAAGAGAGAGAGAGGAGGAGAGAGAGAGAGAGGGATGGAGAGGGGGAAGCGTAGAGAAGGAGAGGCTGACGTCAGTGTGTTCTGGTCCAGTGGCTCTGCTGCTCAGTAACAGCGTCTGTCCTGCCCCAGCCTGCTCCTGTGTTAATTGGCTGGCCGTTTCAAGGGCTGCAGCTGAAGGTGTGTGTGTGTGTGTGTGTGTGCATAAGTGTTTGCGTGTGTGTGTGTGTGTGTGTGTGTGTGTGTGTGTGTGTGTGTGTGTTTACAGGGGGCTTGCTGTTTGACATCCAAATTGTCAAAAATCCAAACTCATCTAGCAAGTGTGTTGATTTGTGTGTTTGTGCTTTTCCTGAATCAGCTCTTCAGGGAACAGCTAAGACTGACAAGGTCGCGTGCCACGGAGCGAGAGAGAAAGAGAGAGAGAGAGAGAAAGAGAGAGTAGGGATGGAGTAGGGAGAGAGAGAGGAGGAGGAGAGGGGAGAAAGCAGAGAGATGGAGGGATATGGATAGAAAGTGAGGAAGAAAGGGAGAGGAAGAAGATAAAAGAGCAAATAAGGGAGTCAGAGAACATGAGGGAAAAGAAAGGAGGAGGGAGAGAGAGAGGAGGGGGAAAGAGGAGAGAGAGAGAGAGAGAGAAATAGAGAGACACAGGGAGAGTTTGTGGCCAAGCTGAAGGTCAAAAAGCCATACCTGTCAACACTCCCGTTTTCCCCGGGTTTCTCCCGTATTTCAAGGTCATCTCCCAGCACCCTCCCGTTTTGTTATTTCTCCCGGAAAACTCCCGTAATTTGCATGGCCATCAAACTTCATTTTAAAATCATTGATCCATTCAGGTTGCCAGATTGTGTATGAAATACACCCTACACATACACAATCACTTAGTTTCAATTTCAACTGTTTTGTCATAGGCTAAAACCTGGCAACCCAAACCCCAAATAAGGAAGCGGGTGCCGACTGCGCAGCCTGAGTCTCGTCGTAAGCAAGGGGGCTAGTTGAACGGCCTACTCCAGAACTAGCTGTTGTGAAATTGTTGGGAATTTAATTGATTAACACATCACATAAACTGTTATTGACGAAAAAAAATCTCCCGTTTTTGGAAAGCTAAATGTTGACAGGTATGCAAAAAGCTGTGGTGGGAAGGAGGGAGCTGGGTAGCAAGTTTTCCTGAAGAAGAAGAAGAAGAGAGAAGGAAAAGAGGATAGAGGTCGAGACAAAGATAAAGAAGAATCTACTGGAGAACAACACGCACAACTCTGATCTCTACACACACACATTCTGTACACACACACACACACACACACACACACAACCCACAATCACAATCACAAACACACACACATACACACACCAAACAACTCTCTTTTCAGCACAGAAAGTAAAAGGAATACAACAGAGGGATAGAAAATGACAAGAGCATTTTTTAATCGTAGAAAATCACTTGCTCGGGCCCTCTGAGGAGGGAGAGCTGGAGGAGAGAGAGAGGGGGGAGAGATTAGGGAAGATGAGTGGCAGTGATAGAGCGAGTTCCACTCGTCCGTGTCTGAGGGACAGGGGTGATAAAAGCTGGAGTGCTTAACCCAGGATGACCCTTCCTGAGAGGGAGGCCGAGACCCGCCAGGACCAATCAGACGGCAGTACAAGGGGAACAGCAGAGGATGGTAGCCAATCGTAGGGGAGCACCAGGCTGGAGACAAGGAGTGGAAGAGATGGCCACAGGCATCAGGGTGAAGGGAGAGAAGGACACACACACACACACAAACACACACAGACACTAGCATTCACATTTTCATAAACACACAATCACACACACACTACACACACACCACACACACATGTTTACGTTCACATTCTCTGGCACATATTCACAAGTGCCCAGCATGCAAACACATAAACTCACTTGCAATTCTAATAGACTGTGAAGTCTGTGCAGTCACATACACACACACATACACACACACTCACACACGCACGCACACACACACACTCATGTGCACACGCACATGAATATGTCTCCCTCGCACACAAACTCACAGTCATCAGACTTTGACACTCACATACCCAGACTTATATTCTCCTCACATCTACATGTACACGTAAATACACACATATTCTCTTTCTCTACCTGTCAGACACACACACACACACATATTCTCTCTTTCTCTACCTGTCAGACACACACACACACACACAGACACACACATACACAGGTGGTGGTGCTTCGAGACTTGCCTCATGAATTATTGAATCAAACGGAAGCAGATTAGGATTCATTTGATATTCTTTTATGGCAGCACTAGCCTCCCCTTGAGTGAGTCTGTCTGGTGAATCAAACGCGCTCCCTGTGTCACCCGTATGGAAGTGGCCGCATCTGTGTGTGAATGCTAATGTCCAGGCCTGGGAACCAACGAATGCTGTCGCAGCAGAAATCTATTACCGTGGGCCGCTATGACGGACGAGAGAGGGATTTGTTTGGGAGGGTGGGCAAGACTGTGTATTTGTGTATGTGTGTGTGTGTTTGTCTGTCTATATGTGAGAGAGAGACACAGAGAGAGATGTGTGTGTTAGTGTGCATTTGTGTGTGTGTTTGTGTGCATTTGTGTGTGTGTTAGTGTGCATTTGTGTGCGTGTGTGTGTGTGTGTGTCTGCATTTGTGTGTATGTGTAATGTGTGTTTGGTCTGCATGATCTTACACCTGGCAGATCCACTCAGCGTGATAAGATGGGAAGAGCAGAGAAAAACAGGGATTTTGGGAGGGGTGAGAACCAAACCCGACCTGACATCTTTTCCTCACACATAGGCAGTGCTCGGAGTCATCTGAGGTGTGTGTGTGTGTGTGTGTGTGGACATATGGGGTCAGGATCCCTCATTATCACCTTCAAGAGGAAGACACACCACCTCCGCAGTCTGCTGCTCCTAAATCACAACAAGTGTGATGCAAACAGGCCCACACACACACACACACTTCATTCACTCACACACTTACTTACAAACCCAGAGATACACCATAATGACACACACATACACACACACACACACACACACACATATGCAGAATCACACACTAATACACGCATACCAAACTTCCTTTTCTGTGTCCCAATCCCTAGCTCTTTTGCCTCATCTAGCTACCTCTTCTCATGCTCTCAAACACATACACACACACACACACACACACACACACACACACAGACACACACACAAGCGCATAGACGTTTACACCATAACCACTCCCAAACCAGAAAATGGTTGGTGATGGTGCACCTGGTGTTTTAACCTAGATTCACCAGCCTCCTGACACACTGAAGCCCCACTCCACTTCTCACCTATCCATTCCCATCTCTGGTTATGGATACACACACCTTCCCCTCCCCTACTCACACACACACACATATACACACACACAGAGAGAGACACACACCCATCCCAACCCCCTGCAGATTATTAATGGCTGCGTGTCTGTGGCTGGACAGAAGTAGGTCTCTGGGGTTCAAGGGTGCCTGCAGGGCTGTGGCAGAGCTGCAGCTGAAGGAGCGATAGGGGCTGATGGATGGGCAGGAGAGCCAGCCTGAGACGTGGGGACAGGCCAGGAGAAGAGTGTGTGTGTGTCTGTGTGTCTGTGTGTGCGTGTGTGTGTGTGCGTGTGTGTGTGTGTGTATGTGTGTGTGTGTGCGTGTGTGTGTGTGTGTGTGTGTGTGGAGGGATGGGCAGGAGAGCCAGCCCTGAGACATGGGGACAAGGCAGGAAGGGAGGGTGCAGTGGAGGAGCTGGGGGCTGCTGGTGGGTGTTAGTGTTGGGACGACATGCAAAGAGGTAGCTAGAAGAGGAGAGTGTGTGTGTGCGTGTGCGTGCATTTGTGCGTGTGTGTGCGTGTGTGTGTGTGTGTGGAGGGATGCAGTTGGATGAAACAGAGGAAATGGGTGGGTGGACGCATATCCGTTGAGGAATAGATTGGTGGGGTTGTGTGT
>NC_055963.1:34339897-34347397 GCF_018492685.1 Alosa sapidissima | reverse complement strand
GGGGCGTGCAGAGACCTTTGAAGAGGCAGGGGCTCAAATTTAAAGAAAGGGCATATGGAACAAAATTTTCAGAAAACGTGTTAACTTTATTTAAAACTTAATTTTGATTACAACCCAATTTGCAATTTGCAAAGTATTCTAATGTACTGATAAACATTTAATAAATGTTCATATTTATTCATTATGAATCAAGAAGAATGGGTGTAAATAGCAGACAGAGCTGTAACACATTTTTCTCATTTCTCTCCTTGGTTCTGAAAATTCAATAGGAGTGCATGTACTGTAGGCCTACTGTAGCCAGGGCACAGACAGATAGGTCTTTTCAGTTTTCATTAGGCTATTGTCTACACAGAGATCATAGGCTATAAGGCTACATCTTATTGATTAAATCCAAAGCTAATTTTAATAGCCTAGAAATCTAGACGCACCCTAGTGGCAGCAAATATGTTATTGCCTAGTCTGGCTTGTCAGGCTATAATTTTAATGTTTATCACAGTGAACTACCACCATTAGCAAGCTGGTGTCTTCACGTGATTCACGTGCTGTGCGTGTGGCCACTGAGTGAAATGACGCGTAATGTAGCCTACTGTAAACAGAGAACGACGTGTGGAGTTGGGTTAGTTAAACAACTACAGTAGCTTATGTCGTCGGCTTATGACGATTTAGAAATGTTTTTATGAACTAGGTCTACTAACCTAAGCTACTATAGCATAGAAACCTAAACAGAATATGTTATGAACGTTCAGCCTTAGATTTTCGAAGCTGCCAGGTTATTGAAATGGATGGACCATGACATGGTTAAAACGGGTTTGATAGCCTACTTCATTAAACGTGAAACAACTTTAAACATTTTATTCTCTATCTCTAAGCTGAATACTATTGCTTGTTCAGACAGGCTAACTGCCAAGTGACCTTACCGTGCTCCCAAACGTCTCCTGCAGCACTGTGCCTGCGTGCACCTTCTGAGAGGTCACTGAATGTATGGCGTCACGGATTGGTGGCCGCAAGGCATTTCAATTAACACAGAAAATTGTTATTTTTGTACATTTCTAATTTCAGCGAATATTCAGGTTGGCGAATTATTCATTTAGCGAATATTCAGGTTGGAACTAGCAACGTAAAGTAAAGTAAAAACGGGTCTTGTCAAAAGGGCACTTGGACATCAAAGGGGCAAAAGGGCAGGTGCTAGAGCCCCTGTAGCCCCCCTTCTCTGCACGTGCCTGATGATCAACTATATACAGCGTGGAAGCGCGATTTCTTCCTACGGTAGCCTAAGCCTACTTGTCCAAAATGGCCCATACAGCATCCAGACCCCTGGCCTCCATTACCCTAGCCTAGAAATCTAGACGCACCCTAGCGGCGGCAAATTAATTTGCTCAGCCTGTACGTCTAGTATCAAACCATAGGGATTTCTATTGGCTAACACCGTGGATGTTATTCAATCACAGCGCTCTATTTTGTTAGAGAGTCTTAAGGCGGGCTTAACAGGATAACGACAGTCCTGCGACTGTGAACAACAAGGAAGGTGGCTATGGTGAACGAAGAGCGGTTGTTTGAATCGGCGTTGGCGTCAACTTTGAAGGAGTTGGACTTGTGTGGTGTTTTTCTTTGAAAGTTGAGCAACACAATGCACTTAAATCATTCCTTTCAAAGAAGGATGTATTTGCCGTTTTGCCGACCGGATACGGATATGGTCGTAGCGCTGGCCTATTGCATGCCTAGGCAGTTTGAAAGACAATTCTCTGCCCGCCCCTTGGATTAAGCGAGGTGAATGGTTCGATTCCAGACTATACATTTCAATGATATAGGATGGCCCGCCAGGCTACCATTACTCTGCTTCTTTTTCTACACCTATGTCCTTTAGAAATCCATGACCTCACGTAAGGAAAGGGGTTGAACCGGGCAAGCGGCGGGCCGATAAGGCAAATGGGGAGGAGATGGTAAGCCCTGAAGAAAAAACTGCTGGCAGAGTAGGCCACACTCAATTCTCACTGGTATCTGCTAGACAACAAGTACCAAAACATGATTAGTTCATAGATTTCACATGTAAAATTCATTTTATACATCCCCACCTCCATCTTGCCTGTTCATAATTCTGAGAAATTCTTGATTGTTTGTGTTATGTTTATGTTATGTGTGTGGGTGTGTGTGTGTGTGAGTGTGTGTGTGTGTGCGTGCTTGTGTGTGTGCCTGCGTATGTGCCTGTGCATGCAAGCGTACATATGTCTACTGTGTGAGTATGTGTCATACGTATGATTACTGTGAATGTATGTGTGTGTGTGTGTATCTGTTTGTGCACATGTGTGCACATGAAATGGGTTAACATGACCCCTGGAGGCAAACATACGGAAAAAAATGGTCATCCTAGGCCCTACAGTTCTCAAGATATTCACAGAGAACTGTGTCTGCCCTACCCTCCTTTCGGGGGGTCCAGTCCAGCGGGGGGGGCTACAGATCAAAACGAAAAATGACGGTTCCATGCTATCCATGTGGGGGTACATGCCCACCAAGTTTTGTGTACCCCGGTCTTTCAGTGTCCCGGGAATCCTTGTTGTGTACGTCACTAAATGTACACATAAATTATTTTATTGTAAGGCCCCCCATGAACGAAAGTACACAAAACTTGGCATGCATTCGGAGGGTGTCATAATGATCCTACACTTTTAATTTCATGCAGTTTTGACCTTGTCAGCCAGAGATATTGTGATGAAAACACCTAATTTTTTGCTTTTTAATTTTTAACTAGGTGGCGCTATACATGAAAAAAGTGGTAATGGGATGGGTTGACATGCCCCCTTAAGACCAACATACATAAAAAAGGTGGACCTCCTAGGCCCTACGGTTCTCGAGATATTAACAGAAAACGGTCTCCGGCCACCTACAGGCCAGTTATTGTATAATAACATAAATTAATATATTGTGTGGCCCCCCATGAACGGAATTCCACAAAACTTGGCGTGCATACAGAGGGTGTCATAATGATCCTACACTTCCAATTTCGTGCAGTTTTGACTATGTTAGGTCACAGATACCTTCAATTACAACACCTCATTTTTACTTTTTTGTGTTTAACTAGGTGGCGCTATACATGAAATGAGTGGTTATGGAATGGGTTGACATGGCCCCTTGAGATCAACATACAAAAAAAAATGGTCCTAAACCCTATGGTTTTCGAGATATTCACAGAAAACTGTGTCTGCCCTACCCTCCTTTCGGGGGGTCCAGTCCAGCGGGGGGGCTACAGATCAAAACGAAAAATGACGGTTCCATGCTATCCATGTGGGGGTACATGCCCACCAAGTTTCGTGTACCCCGGTCTTTCAGTGTCCCGGGAATCATTGACGGAAATTTGGGCATGCGAAAAAGAAAAAAAAATCAGCGGTCAGCGGTCATATTTTGTACCGCTCTGCGGTACATCTAGTTTATTTATTTTTCGTTTAGGCGATTTATTTTTTATATTGACTTAATTGACGGATCCAATAAAAAAGGTTCCGGATCCAACGTCGGAGGTGCCGGAACATGTTCCGGCGTGTTCTGGCTCAAATGAAGCCCTGGTTTTTGTCCAAAGCAATGTACATTATTTTTTAACTAAGGATTAAACTAAACAAAACACACCAAATAGGTAGCTCATCCCTTCCTTGAGAAACCGCACACAAGGTTTTGTTTTTTGTGAAAAGGTTGCCCCCACTTTGTTTGTTTCCAGTTGTTGGAGCCTGGGCTGCCGACAGAAACCTATTTTTTTACAGTGTATTCACAGAATGTGCAGCTAGCAATCATGAGGAGATGATTGCTGAACGTGACAAATTGCGTACGATCACTGACTGCACCTTTTAGTTTCTTAACTAAGAAAATAGAGGCAAGGGGCAAGAGTGTAAGATTTGTGCTTTAATTCTTGCTTGTTATGTGGTGTAGCTGAACTCTGAATGGTGGGTGCTACACATTGGTGGTGGTTAGTGAGGTCCCCCCTTCCTTGTGACACACTTTGAGTGTCGAGAAATACACTATATAAATGTAATGTGTTGTTGTTGTTGTTGTTGAATGTGACTTTGAGTTGTGTTCTTGCTTCTTCCCTCTGCTGCAGCTGCGTCCAGGCGAGGCCTTCACGGTGTACCACACCAGCCCTACGCTGTCCAGCCTGTCCAAGCCTGTGGTGCTGTGGACCCAGCAGGACGTCTGCAAGTGGCTGAAGAAGCACTGTCCCCACAACTACCTGACCTACGTGGAAGCCTTCTCCCACCACGCCATCACGGGTAAGTAGTCACACACACACACACTCTCTCTTTCTCTCTCTCTCCATCTCTCTCTCACATACTCTCTCTCTCTCACACACACACACACACACACACACCTGGCTTCCCAGAATGCAACTCTGCAGCAGTGGTAATGCAGGTGCAATAAAACACCGCGCAGAAGGCCGCACTTCCAGCCCTCCATCTCTCTCCTGTCTCGCCCCTGCAGGACTCGGCCTGACGGCTACTTGGCACATACACTCACACACACACACACACACAGACACACGCGTGCGCGCACACACACACACACACGTGCGCGCGCACACACACACACACACACACACACACACACACACACACACACACGCACGCACACACACATGCACACACGCACACACACACACAAACACACACACACACACACACACACACCACACACACACCACACACACACACACACACACACACACACACACACGCACGCACACACACATGCACACACGCACACACACACACAAACACACAAACACACACACACACACACACCACACACACACCACACACACACACACACACACACACACACAAAGATGTCTGAGCTAGAATGTGAGGGCACGGGAAGTTAAACTCTCTTCATTACACCTGCTGCCAACCCTGTAGACTCGCGGAACTGGACCTGTCTCCCTAATGGACGATTACCGAAGCCATAACTAACGTCATTACACAATCCATTACGTTGTCACCATTTATTTTATTTAATTATTAGATTTTTTTGTCTTCGCTAGTACACTCCATACGTCAGCGGGGCAATGACTTATGGGAAATAATGTCCATCCTTTTGCGATATGGCTTTTCCCCTGAGCACCTCTACCTCCATCACTCTGACGGAGGAGGGAACAAAAACTGTCCCGGTGGAGTCAGAGGGCCGATAACGCCGGGAGCGGAGGGTTGAGTCGTCGGGTCAGGAGGGTCAGGAGGGGAGGGGAAGGGACGTGTTGTTATTCTAGTGCCAGCGCTCAGTCATCCAGTGAGGTATGACCAGGATAAGCCAAGCTCCGCAGAGCCAAAGCCCACAAAATGAGAGAGACACACAGAGAGAAAAACAGAGAGAGAGGGAGAGAAAGAGAGAGAGAGAGAAATAAGGGCAAGTTGAGTGCAAACTCCAGGAGTTTTACGGGCTTAACTCGTTTTGAATGACAGATATTTTCGTATTAAAATCTTTGCAAGTCATTCATTCATTCTGCTGTTTAACAAAATGGAAAAGAAAAATATAGAACAAGTTTTCTTTTTGGCTGAAGGTCTGGAAGTGAAACTAAATCTTGCCACACATGCATCTCCTCTCTTGTTAGCCATTAATCCAGAGCTGTTTGACCCAGTTAGACTCTGACTCTGAGATGAGTTCAGTCTTGTCCAGTTTGGTACCAGATCAGTTCTTAGAATGCTGCGCTGTCAATTTAGGCTTTTTCACACAGAGATCACGCAAAATTTGCGGGAAGAGGAGACGTTTTTTTTGCCGCATCGTGTGTCTGAAAACGAGGTGAAAATTTGCCGGCCTGCTGATCTGTTCACATGATCCGGCATTTTGGAGGCAGGACCAGCTAGCAAATTAAAACGTGACGTGCAACAGGGGGCGTGTAGAGTGACAGTCGTAGGCCTTATGCGCCATCAGATGCACAATTGAGAGACAATAGATTGACCAAAATTACGTAGTCGATAAACATTTTAATCTTGCGTAAAACGGCATGAACCCAGCATTGGCACGTCACATAAAACACAAATTGAAGCAATAGATTGACCATTGGACAATCCTACTGCAAAGCCTTTTCATAGGCATGCTACTGTACGTTTACTGAGTGCTGACTTGTGCGTCTTTTTTGGAGGGTGAACGTAAACGTAAGCATGATTTTCTAAACTGGGGATTATGACTAATTTTAACTTTTGACAACTGAAAATAAAATGTGATACAATGAACTGAAAACATTTTCAATGTGCTTGATCGCCATGTAGCCTAGTTGAGCCTGTTAATCAAATTAATGTATGAAAATAAAGTTGTGCGTCATGTTATTGAAGGAGAGCAACGTTGCTATTCCCTAAAGATGAGTCAGCTATGTTGATCATTCATCTACAAATCCTTTTGTTATGGATGCCAGAAACTGTGTATTACATGAAAGTTTGTAAGGGTAAAGCTTGTTGTCGTAAGTTAGGTCCATAGGCTACAACAAAGTGTTTCTGGAGTGAAACTTTGAATTTAGTCAGACTTGTGTGTAGAAGAATATGGCAAGGCTATCTCTATCTCTAACTAGCTCATATTGAGAAGATTGCATGAGGGAAATAACAGTGGACTAACTGGGTACCTGAGGGGAACTTGTAGACCATAAAGAGTTCATTGTCCTTACGTGCTGTCTCTGCTATTGCTGCTTTTGATCGGTCAGATTTTAAATCTCCTGTTGTGGGTTGGACATATGTAGTGTCATTAAAACGCCCGCCACGTCCCCCTTTTCCGCCTTAACGTTTTCACACTGGTGCCGGAACTAATCGATTTGGCAAAAAGTCTAGGGTGCTTGGTAGTAAGTTTGGCGAGACACTTCGTCCCGCCGTTCCGCCTCGGTTTATGTGAAAAGGACAGGCGTTCCGCGAACTTGGTGCATCATTTTGCGGGGATTTTGGCAGTGTGTAATGGCCATTTGACTGCACTTGTAATACAAATAGCCATAGAATATAATTAATGATAAACAGCAAAAATAAGAATAGCATGTAACATTATGGCAGGGAAGTTGTAGCCTAATGTTTTCTTGAAAGAGATTTGGTCAACATGTAGCAATAATTTATCATTCCTCACAAGAGGCCCCGTTCCCAGAACGTTTCACCATGACGAATCTCTCTACCGTACAAACCCCTAGCTCTCAGAGGCAATCAACTACTAGACACACAAATGTATTCATTATTCATTCAGAATAGATGCACACACACACCGAACACACACACACACACACACACACACACACACACACACACCGAACACACACACACACACACACACACACACACACACACACACACACACACACACACCACACACACCACACAGAGACCTTTGGTTTGGTGGTGATTGCCTGTGATTTCTGGAACCCAAATATGAGTGTGCCAAATGTTTGGAGTGGTTCAGCAGGGAGGCCCTGCTCTCTCAAACGCACTTTCACCGAAGAACAGAACAGATTGAATTTACAAGCTGCAGTCACTCTGTCTGCATCCTGATCGCCCTCTTATC